>NC_133122.1:1830249-1837749 GCF_033568475.1 Henckelia pumila
TTATTGCATTATGTTGTTTGCTATTGGTTGCATTGATTTAACAAGTCAAGGCACGTTTGGTTGCTTTATCTTGATGATTTTGATATGTGGTGTCGAAGTGAAGAAGTGGGCTGCCCAAGTGTTTGATGTAAGTCCTAAGAGATGGTTTTAAGTGTGTTTGATGGATTGGAGTGGTCTTAGAAGCAAGGGTGCATGATTGGTGAAGGTTTCACAAACTAGTAGGGCATTTGAGGTGTCTAGTTTGGACAGGGCAGTCTGAATTCGGGCAGGGCAGTTTCCTGGTCGAGGTCTGTGTCGATTCTGTTTTGTCCTAAGTTTAGTTCATGACGTTGCGGTCGTGTCGGTATAAAATAGGCTTAATTCGGATAAGTATTCAATAAGTTATGAATTTTTGAAGTTTAAGTGTCGGTGCAGAAATTTATAGTCAAAAGTGGGCTGTCCGGGATGGGTTGTTTGGCATTTTGTATAAGAGGTCAAATGAAGTTGAAACCTGGTCATATGGTTAATTTTAAGAGTTAGGAAAGTGTCGGTTCAAGCGGGATGGGTTTTGGTTAAGGCATGAGTGAGAAAAAGGGTGGTTTTTCAGTTTTCTTGCTCGGTCTAAGTTGAAAAGTGAGGACTTTGTCAAAAGAGTAAAGTCTTGAGGGTTAGGGGCAGCCACTCGCTCATCGTTTTCACATGCAATGGAGTCGAGTCTCATTCTTGAAATTGCACGTTCGTGTGTGTGAGTCTCATTCTTGATGCCAAAGAAAAATTTAAAGAAAGTCTCTTTGAGTCTTGCATGCCAAAGTATAATTGAGTTGAGTCTCATGTCTTCAAGGTTGCCTATTCGTGTGCATATGACATGTTCTTGAGTTTCATAAAGTGAAAGGAAGTTTTCTTGTTTTGCATGCTATAAAGAGGTGTGAGTCGAGTCTTAATGAATGAAAAGTAAAAGAAAGTAAATGTTTTTGAATGAAGTGATTTGTTTGTGACAAAGAGGGGTGTTGCTAGGCCGGGGGATGCCTCGGTCTACTCACCAAGAGGTTATAGAGGTTTAGGTAGGGAGCAAGAGACATCTTGTTTATCCTTACCACAGAAGGCAATGTGGGATCGGGAGTAATCTCGGTCTCCTTGCCACAGAGGGGCAATGTGGGATCGGGAGTTATCTCGATCTCCTTGCCACAGAGGGGTTAAGTTCGTCGGGAGAAATCTCGTCGTCTTGCCGGCATAGTGCACTGCAGCCATGATCATGATCGAAACAGAGGGTCACAAATCAAGGATCTGATTTCTAGAGGAAAAAGTAAAAGAAAAGAAAAGTTAAAGTTTCAAGTTTCAGTTGACTCGTCTTACGTTTATGTCAGTCAGTCAGTAATGCATGAAGTTCAGTTAGATGTTATGAAAAATTGAAAGTTATGTAAGTTGAATGTTATGAAAGTTGAAGGTCTCCCATAGCGTGAGTTCATCAATGCATGTTACTATACTTTCTAGTTTCATGCATATTTACAGTTAAAGTTCAAAGTATACTATGTATCATAGTTTGAGTACAGCATCATGTATTTTAAACCTTGTTATCAACTGTTTATGCTTGTTGAGTCTTTAGACTCACTACGCTTGTTTGATTGCAGGTGATGAGTTATATGTTGAGGTGATTGAGGGGCAGGATCCACTGGGTTGAGGCCACTGGTAGTGCGAAGCCCAATGACCGTCGCTGTTGAATGTTTAAATTTTCCGCGTATTAACTCTGATGTGTAGAATGATTATGAGAATGGTAGTTTATAGCCAGGATGTGTTTTCCCTATGCTTGTTGAAGTTTATTCCTTAGCGCACTTTATTTTGTAACCGGGAGGTGGTTACTTGTCTTTGCATGTTTATGATTAACACACTTTATTTTGTAACCGGGAGGTGGTTACTTGTCTTTGCATGTTTATGATTAGCGCACTTTATTTTGTAACCGGGAGGTGGTTACTTGACTTTGCATGTTTATGATTAGCGCACTTTATTTTGTAACCGGGAGGTGGTTACTTGTCTTTGCACGTTTATGATTTTTGCATTTGAGACTTTCAGTCATCGTTTCTTTCCTTTATTTGAAATGCTGACTGGGTCAGGTGGCTTGTTTACTTTTCAAACAAGTCATGGCAAATTTTTTTTAAATCAGTATTTTCTTTATTATTTGATTTTAAGCTTAGAGGTTAGGGTCGCTTCAGGCATAGTTCACCATCTTTCAGGTCCTGACAGGTATGCTCACTCGAACCCTTCTCAGAAGATCAAGGTCGCTCGGCGTTGCACCCCTCAAGGGGGTTCGCGCTAATCAGCTTCCTTGCGCCTTACGGGTTTTCTCGCCCGTTGACTCGCACACATGTCAGACTCCTTGGTCCGTGTTTCAAGACGGGTTGAATGAGGAGCCCACTGGCCAGCACCGGGAGCACGCAGTCGCTGAGGCACGCCTTATGGCGCGTGCTGTCCGCCACAATCGAGGCGACGACATTCCGCGGGCATATCTAATGCCCGGGCTTTGGCCGCCGCCCAGATCCGTGCTGGTCCACGCCCCGAGTCGATCGGCGGACCGGCTCTCGCCGTTCCACATTCTACCGGGGCGCATTGCCGATCCCCATCCGCTTCCCTCCCGACAATTTCAAGCACTCTTTGACTCTCTTTTCAAAGTCCTTTTCATCTTTCCCTCGCGGTACTTGTTCGCTATCGGTCTCGCCCGTATTTAGCCTTGGACGGAATTTACCGCCCGATTGGGGCTGAATTCCCAAACAACCCGACTCACCGACAGTGCCTCGTGGTGCGACAGGGTCCGAGCACGATGGGGCTCTCACCCTCTCTGGCACCCTTTTCCAGGGGACTTGGGCCCGGTCCGCCGCTGAGGACGCTTCTCCAGACTACAATTCGGACGACATTGTCGCCCGATTCTCAAGTTGGGCTATTCCCGGTTCGCTCGCCGTTACTAGGGGAATCCTTGTAAGTTTATTTTCCTCCGCTTATTGATATGCTTAAACTCAGCGGGTGATCCCGCCTGACCTGGGGTCGCAATCGTGGGGCAAAACAAATCAAGTGCGCCGTTGAGTCGCATCCGTGGCCCGATGCAATACCACACGATAGTTTGCGAGTCGAGGAATACAACCACCAAGTATCGTGTGACATGCATTGACACGGCATCCTATTTTGGGCCGGCCGCTACGCAAGGATAACGGGAGGCCAGTTTCCGCCCCTCCTTCGGATGGACGCATCAGCCCGCCCGGCACTTTTCTAGCCTGGGGGGAAACGCTGGGGGCGACGAGATGCGTGACGCCCAGGCAGACGTGCCCTCAACCTGATGGCTTCGGGCGCAACTTGCGTTCAAAGACTCGATGGTTCACGGGATTCTGCAATTCATACCAAGTATCGCATTTCGCTACGTTCTTCATCGATGCGAGAGCCGAGATATCCGCTGCCGAGAGTCGTTGTATTATTATCTATTCGATAGGTGCCTCCTCATCACGTCCTGGGCACCGCGGACGGCACCGCAGACGGAGAGTAGCAATTACGGTTTTCCTTGGCGCTTTCCGCGCCGAGAGGTTAGGTTCACCCAAGAGGCTTCGCGGCACGCTTGGGGTCTCGAGGAAGCAGCGTATTTAAACATGTTCGCGGGTCTGCTTTGCAGGTTTCGACAATGATCCTTCCGCAGGTTCACCTACGGAAACCTTGTTACGACTTCTCCTTCCTCTAAATGATAAGGTTCAGTTGACTTCTCGCTATGTCGCGGGCAGCGAACCGCCCAGGTCGGAGCGATCCGAACACTTCACCGGACCATTCAATCGGTAGGAGCAACGAGCGGTGTGTACAAAGGGCAGGGACGTAGTCAACGCGAGCTGATGACTCGCGCTTACTAGGAATTCCTCGTTTAAGACCAACAATTGCAATGATCTATCCCCATCACGATGAAATTTCAAAGATTACCAAGACCCGTCGGTCATGGCTATAGACTCGTTGAATACATCAGTGTAGCGCACGTGCGGCCCAGAACATCTAAGGGCATCATAGACCTGTTATTGCCTCAAACTTCCGCGGCCTAAAAGGCCGTAGTCCCTCTAAGAAGCTGGCCGCGAAGGTGTACCTCCGCATAGCTAGTTAGCAGGCTGAGGTCTCATTCGTTAACGGAATTAACCAGACAAATCGCTCCACCAACTAAGAACGGCCATGCACCACCACCCATAGAATCAATGGATTCGTCGCAGCCGAGAATTCATGAATACCCGTTGTTACTCCCTAATGGAATTTTGACAACCCTGCGATTTGTTTACGAAACAGAGCCTAAATATTTCTCAAAATGCAACTCTCTCGGCCATAGTCTCGAGCAATGCCGTTGGTACTCGCCCCCACTAGCCGATGCTAATCTTGAAGGTGGTGACCCCAATAGTAAGAAACCTGTGGAAGGACAAAATAGGCCCCGTAGCAGATCTCGGGGGGAGGGAAAAAGAGGTAATAGTAGGCCACGAGGAGGTGGACATGGGTTTAGAGGAGGGCGCAATGGCCCTCAAGGTAGAGGGAGAGGCCGTGGCCCCTTTGGTGGTGGTCGTGGGCCTGCTGGGGGTAGAAATATGGCTAACCCGGGGACTGTTGAAGGCACGGGTGATAATGAAATGGAAGGGGCTGGGGAAAATTGTAATGAACAGTCTGTTGAAAATCTAGATGACAATTTGGATGAGGATGGGGTGATATTTGAAGTCCCAGATGCGAATGGCAATGGGAAGATTGTTGTTGAAGTTTTTGAAGGAGATAGTGAGAACGAAGGCTTTGAAACAGTGGTGAGCAAGCGTACCAAGAAAGCGGTGAAGTACCTCAAGCGATTAAGTAAGGGATGTAGCTCGGGGAGCTCTAGCTCTAGCATGACCAAGTACATAGAGGTCAACCCAAGAACTTGGTTACCGAATATGACTGCGAAATCTTTCCTTCTGAACAATGCGCAAATCAGGGCCCGGCGACTTAAAGTCGTCGATCGCCACCCATGAAGACTGCATGTTGGAATGTGAGGGGCCTCAACAAGCCCCTCAAACAGAAGAATGCTCAGGGAGTGTTGAAAAAACACAACTTGAGTATTCTTGGGTTACTTGAAGTCAAGATTAAGCCTAATCTCTTGGATCATATGATGGACACAAGTTCCCGGGGATGTCCTTCTTACACAACTTCCATTTGTGTCACAATAGCCGCATTCTGATCATGTGGGATTCTAAAATGGTACACTTGGATCTGCTGGAGATGACTGACCAATTCATACATGTGACAGTCAGTTGTCTTCATACACATAGGATTTTCCTGGCCACCTTCGTATATGGTTGGAACTCGATGGTGGCCAGAAGACCACTTTGGGATTTTTTGCTTAGTATAGGAGATGTTATTGACCTTTCGTGGATTTTGTTGGGTGATTTTAACTGTGTTAGGCACCCTTACGAAAAAGTGGGAGGTGTGCCGGTTGCCCCTAGGGAAATGGCAGATCTTAGGAACTGTATTGCCAGACTTGAGCTCTCAGATGTCAACCATGTTGGGTGTTTCTTCACCTGGTTTAGTTTGGCCGTATCGTCTAAACTGGATAGATTTATGGTTAACCATCATTGGGCTGAATCCAACCTGGATGTTTTTGTGGATTTTGTTGCTCCTGGAGTTTTTTCTGATCACTCTTGCAGCATTATCACCATCTTCAGAGATCACAGTCGTAGGGCTACCCCCTTTAAATTCTTTAATATGTGGACGATTCATCAAGACTTTCAGATGATTGTTCGAGATAACTGGTTTTATGGAGGGGGTGGAACTGCGCAATTCGTCATCAAGAAGAAAATGAATGGCTTGAAAAGAGTCCTTAAGCAACTCAATGACATGCACTTTAGCCACATTTCGAGTCGTGCTAAGATCGCTAATGAGATGTTTGTAGAAGCTCAAAACCGGGCTCTCAATGGGGATGGGGTGGATAATAGTATAGTTGAGTTGAGGAGGAGGGCGGAGTACCTTCTCGAGGCTGAGCGATTATTCCTATCCCAAAAAGCTAAGTGCGAGTACCTCAAGTACAGTGATAGATGTTCAAAATTCTTCCATGGTATGATCAAGAGGAACATCAAACGTAATAAGATTGTGGCCCTTACCATGAGAGATGGCTCTACTTCGGTGAACCCGAATGAGATTGCAGACGAATTTGTGGGATATTATAGTAATCTTCTTGGGGTTTTCACGGATAGAGAAACTTTGAATGAATCAATTATTCCTCTCGGGTCCATACTACCCGATTCTTGTTGGGATGAGTTGAATAGGGTGGTCAGTGTGGATGAAATCAGAGGTGCATTGGGCAACATTGATGATGACAAAGCCCCGGGGCCTGATGGTTTTGGTGCTGCGTTCTTTAAGAAATCTTGGGGCACAGTTGGGGGGGATGTCATTGCTGCGGTTTCGGAATTTTTCAGGAGTGGGAAAATTTTAAAACAATGGAATCATGCGTCAATCGCTCTTGTCCCTAAGACCGATCATGCTACTTCTGTCTCTGATTTTAGGCCTATTTCATGTTGTACTGTTTTGTATATGATCATATCAAAGATCTTGGAAACTAGATTGGGAAGAATGAGTGATTGAGCCTTTGATAAGCCCGACGCAGGCAGCCTTTATTCCTGGGCGTTCTATAGTGGAAAATATTCACTTGGCCCAGGAAATGTTGAAACACTATGCGAGGAAAAGGGGCTCTCCACGATGTATTCTCAAGATTGATTTACAAAAAGCCTATGATACAGTTCATTGGGAATTTTTACGTGATTCTCTATGTGTCCTTAATTTTCCTCCTGTATTTGTGTCATGGATTGTGGAGTGTGTTTGTTCGACCGCGTTCTCTATTTCCTTTGGGGGCTAACTATATGGATTCTTTAAGGGTGCGCGGGGCCTGCGTCAGCGTGACCCCCTCTCCCCCCTTCTGTTTGTCATTTGCATGGAAATGCTTTCGAGATCCCTTTTGCAAGCATCTAGGCTGCCAGAGTTCCAATTCCACCCTAGATATAAGGCACTGAGCATAACGCATCTGGTTTATGCTGATGATTTATTAATCTTGGCCAAGGGAGATACTCATAGCTTAAAAATCATATTGGACTGTGTGGACAAGTTTGGGAAGACAGCTGGCCTCCGGGCTAATGCCTTGAAGTCCAATATCTTCCTGGCAGCAGTTAAGGAGCCAATAAGAAGGGATATTATTAGAATGAGTGGATACCAGGAGGGCTCCTTTCCCTTCCGTTACTTGGGAATCCCTCTGGCAGCAGGGCGATTGACAGAGAGAGACTACAATGGGTTGGTGGACACCATCGCCAAAAAAGTGGCTGCTTGGCCCAGACATACCCTTTCCTATGCAGGCAAGTTGGAATTGATCCGATCGGTTGTGCACGGTGTGGAATGTTTCTGGCTCTCTATCTTGCCTATCTCTTGCGGGGTAATAGACAAGATTGAGAAGATGTGTAGAAGTTTTATATGGACTAGCAAGAACCCCCCCTATCTCTTGGCGTAAAGTTT
>NC_133122.1:2442749-2654442 GCF_033568475.1 Henckelia pumila
GGAACACGGCAAGGAGGAAGAAGATGGAATGATAAAAAAAAAAAAAGCTAAGTCATGCTTATATATATGTTAAAGCCCAATTTTGCATTTAGTCCCTAAAAATACAAAAATTTCAAAATGGTCCTTGATATAAATCAAAACGGCCCTTGAATAATAAAATCTCCAGTTATCTCAAATAAACTTATTTAAGCCTAATTCGGGGCGTTACATTACGGGTATTGGAAAAATAGAATGTCTCTATATATCCAATCCTTAGACTATGACCTTTGGAAAGTGATGGTGAAAGGTCCCTACGTCTCTATGAAAATAGTGGATGGTAACGAAGTTTCGAAAGAAATGGACGACTTTTCAAAAGAGGACATGCGATTAATTTCTCAAAATGCTAAAGGTATGAATTTTTTGCATTGTTCTTTAGATATGAACGAGTACAACCGGATCTCTATGTGCTCCTCCGCAAAAGAGATTTGGGACAAATTGGAGATTTGTCACGAGAGAACAAATCAAGTGAAGGAGACAAATATTGATCTTCTACAACTCAAATACGAAACCTTTGATATGGATGCCAAAGAAATATTGATACCATGTTTCGAAGGCTAACTAAAATCATCAATGAGCTTGCCCAACTAGGTGAAAAATATCCAACCAAACAAGTATGGAGAAGATCACTTCGAGCACTACCCAAGGAGTGGGATGCAAAGAGAACGACGATCATTGAATCCAACAAAGGCGACACCGCTTCCTACGATCTCGATCAACTCCATGGGACCCTAAAAACCCATGAGTTAGAATTATCTAAAAGAAAATAGATAAAGAAGGAAGATGAAAAAAATCAAAGCAACAGGAATATCCCAATCGAGCCAAGTTGAAGAAGAAGATGATGATGACATGGCGCTCTTCGCAAGAAAATTAAAAAAATTCATGAGAGGGACTAAATTCAAAAAGGAGAAGAAGCCGGAGAAGGAAGTGACATGCTACAATTGCCAACAACAAGGGAACTATGCAAATTAATGCCCTCTCAAAAAGAAAGTTGACAAAAGGAAAAAAAAAAGGCACTCATAGCAACGTGGAGCGACAGTGACGACGATGATGAGGAAGCCAACACCTGCCTCATGGCTAAGCATGATGACATCGTCTCCGACGACGATGATGAGGTACCCTCCTATGATGAGCTATTACATGCTTTTAAACAAATTTTTGATATGGCTAAATCACTTATAAAGGAAAATAGAAGTCTAAAAAATGATTTAGAATCTAAGGAGCATGAAAACCTAAGATTAAAAGATGACATAGCTCACTTAGAAAAATTATTTGATAAATTCAATGTTAGTAGCAATAAATTAAATAATATTCTAACCATGCAAAAATGTAGCTTTGATAAATGAGGAATATAGTATGGTAGTAAATCAATAGATTTCACTAGTCTTATTGCTAAAGTTAAAATGAGATCACCCCCTATCTGCACTTATTGTTGTAAAACTGGACATATTAGACCTTAGTGTAGATCATTAAGAAATCAATATAATAAAAGAAGTTATTTGAAATGGGTGCCTAAATATTCATCAATAATTATGAGGTGACATTATGAAAACATGATCTGAGGGAGTTCTTCACAGACCGGTTTAAACTGCCTTGACTTGCGACTTGTCTCCCTGATGAACGTTGCTCTGTCTAAGGAGATAGGTTTTTAAAGAGGCCTTAGCCCTACCTACCTTTCATGGGAGCACTCTTAGAAATTGTTGATTATGTTACTAAGTAATTATTGATCTTCATTTCTAACATAATTGGACCCAAATATAACTAAAGGGTACAAAAAATTTATATTGTAGGGACAGAAAAGAAGTATGCCTCCAAGCATATGGTATCTCGACAGTGGATGCTCCATACACATGACGGGAAACAAGGAGCTGCTTCAATCAATTAAACCAAAGGAAAAAAGAATTGTCACTTTTGGGGACAACAACAAAGGAGTCATTAAAGGCATCAGATCAATATGTATATCTAACTCTTGTCTGATTGATGATGTACTCCTAGTGAAAGGGCTTAAACATAACCTACTAAGTATAAGTCAATTGTGTGATAGAGGTTATGAAGTTAAATTCACTCCCCAACACTGCACTGTATCACTCACAACTGACACATCCATAAATTTCAAAGGATATAGAAGTGAGAATGTTTACAAGGTTTCTTTAAACAATTTATCCTTTTCAAATGTAAAAAGCCTTGTATAGTTAAATGTTGATGACAACATTCTTTGGCACAGACGATTAGGTCAGGGATAACAAACTAATACCTTCAAGAAATTTTATTACGTGAGAATAAAATGAAAATAAAGCCTCCAACTTACCTGTACCTCCAACCGTCCCGCAGTATCATTAATTATCATGATATCAAACTAATACCTCCAAAAGTTTGATTACATGAGAATTAAAATGGAAATAAAGCCTCCAACTTACCTGTATGGAAATACTTCCAATCCTCCAATGGCTTGATTACAACATTTTGATTACAAACTAATACCTCTAACAATTGATTACTCATTGATTAATTGGAGATACTTAATATTCTCCACAATTTTGAATCTCAATAAAACAAAAGGTCTACTTATTTTGGTTTTTAATGCAATAACGGCTCAGTTTGTAGTTTCATTGAAATATTGAACACGTCGATTACATCGCACTAAGTGAATAGAAAGTATAACAACTTTGCATACACTAAAGGAAGTATTTACTATCCCATACATTCAGGTTAAGGTAGCAAGGGAAATCATAAGAAGAGATGGAGTGCATAATGTACATATTTGCAGAAGGGGAAAAAAGTGCAATCAATTATGTTACGTCTTAAACACATACAAATCTCGTATTGTGAGATTAATGTTTTTAATGCATTAACAAGTCTCAAAAATTATGTTTTGATGATTACAAAACTAGGTTAAGTGTTACTAATTATTTAAATTGAGAAAATGCAGATATTAATTTTTCGTATTAGAAAATACCGAAGAATCGAAGATCAAAATTGATGGATTAAAATTGAAGAACAAATCAAGAGTAAAAATTTTTGAATTACAGAGTTCGGATGGTCCGAAGCCCTGTTCGGATGGTCCGAAGTATTTCCAAACTATTTTATTGTTCGGAACCAGTTTGGATGCTACGAAGAAGCAGTTCGGGCGATCTGAAGACCCGATCGGATGTTTTGATCTCTTTACGACGATTGACAAGATTTGTCCGGAGACTTTGCTCGACAAAGGATTTAATGCAGCCGATCGGACGGTCCGATCTTAAGTTCGGATGATCCGAACAGTGCCACAACCGCAAAAATTTGAATTTGAATCAGTACAGTTCGGAAGCTCCGGAGATAGGATCAAATGATCTGATATCACCCGTTTCAGCACTATAAATAGAGGCATTCCGAGGCCAAATGAAGACACAACTCAAACATTCATCCTCTCATCCTCTAAAGCACCATTTGAGCGATTCTTCAAGCATTCTAAGCCTATTTCAAAATCCCTCAATATATATTTGTGTATCGAGTTGTATAATTGCTTGAAAAATTGTAGTTGTGTATACTCGAGTGTGAAGCCGAGTTTATCGGGTTTTTGTGGCTATCCTTGGAGCCCTTAAGGCCAAGTGTGTTGAGTTGTTGTAAGGCTATCCTTGGAGCCCTCAAGGCCAAGAGACGCGGTGATCGTGTTGTCGTTGTATCGGTTACTTGGAGCCATCAAAGCCAATATGAAGTGCTAGTGATACGTTGGTTATTCGACCTTAACCAAGAAGGAGAGACGTAGACAATTTATCATCGAACTTCCATAAACATATCCTCTCATATTTATCGCTTTATTTACTTTCTGTCATTTACTTACCGCATTTATTTTCATTTCCCTAAGTCTTCCGCTTGCGTTTTTACAAAATCATTTTAAATTTCTAAATTTGCCAATAGAACCTAATTCGCCCTACCATTAGGTTCTAAAAAGTTGTATCAGAGCCCACTTTTTTTTTTTATTTTTCAAAAGGCTCTATGGCAAATCTAGCGAGTGATTATGCTCAAGGGCAATTTACCAATCGTCCTCCTCTTTTCAACGGCATAAATTACGTGTGAGGCCTCGATTCTAATCATCTAATCAAGAATTAATCCTGTCGATAATCAATCAAGAGTCAAGTTGGAAACCCAAATTAAAAAAAAAATAATTGCTGGTGAACAGTGCTCGCTCGATCGGTAAAATCTTACCGATCGAGCGGCCGAAAATAATCAAAGTTCTGCCCAGAATTTTAAGGCCCCCGCTCGATTGGTAATATCTTACCGATCGAGCGGACACAAAAATGCCCATTTTTTGATTCTGCACAGGTATGCTCTGAACCAAAAAATCAGAGTTTCTCTCATACAAATTCAACTCCAAAGTACAACAATTCAAAAGCATAACTCACTACAATGACATGCATAATTCAATACAAATGTAGTTATAGAGTTATACAATATACGAACTAATAGAACATACTCCATCTATAAGTTCTCAATACAATACAAATACATGTTCGAATACAAGAGTTAAACTTCTAACAACAACGAGCCCTCACTTCTATCATCTCAACACCTAGCCATGCGATCTCTGACTCGGTCCTGCCCCACCTGTTGCCAAGAATACACACAATGATAAGACAACAGCCGGATAAACCGGTGAGAATAACTCCCAGTATAAGAGACAAACATGCTATATCAAATAACCATCTCAATTAATGATATAAACAACTTTCACATAATCAAATGAAAGTGCAATGAATGCATTACTTCAAATCTTCAGATTATCAAGCTCAGATAATCAAAATGCATCTCATCTTTTCTTTTCTTCGGTTGGGATCCCGAGGATAAAATATCACAACGATCACACCGAACTCCCATTTCGAGGCGGATTATGTATATTTCAATCCTCTAGACTCCGGAGCATTATAGAGAGTTAAATCTTGCAATTGTAGTAATTCGCCTACAAAGCCACTCAACTATAATCCCCAGAACGTCTAATTCAAAATGAAATAATAATTTGGCTCAATATGAATGCACGTGAATTCTAATACATTCAATCAATAAACTCAATTAGTTCACATAAACATTCAAGTATGTGATTTTTCGAGGACACTCGAATCAATCCGGATTCTAATTAATCGTCCTATTCTTTCCAATATCGTCTTATACCTTCTCGTTGATTCACAATCTTCAATCGGCTTCGATCTTTAAAACAATCCAAAGCTGCAACCTCGCAACTCCACTGGCTTCAATTCAATCTATAAAAGAATCCACAAAGATCAATTTCGACAATCCAAACTCCAATCAAACACGGTTCGATCAAATCGACGAAACGATATTCAAAAATCAAAATGACGGCATAACGACTATATTCTGATTAACATAAAACACAGACAACATAATATCGATCCAATAAACTCATATCAAACATCAATCATCCAATACAACTCAAATCCAACAAATCCAAAACTGAAAATCTCGAAAATCATCAATAAAATCATAACAATTCCGAAAGACGTTCTATCTCCGATCCGACAGAGAATAAACACTACCAAGTAGTTCAAGAACAACGTCCCTGATTATCGTTCGATTCTATCAACTTCCAAAAAATCAAACTTCAAATAAATAAGAGAAACTTAATTCAGAACGGAGCTCTCTCAGCCGTGATCGTTAATATAACTTCAAAAATAATTCCTATCGGACGGAACGAGTCAAAACCAAACTTTCAGAAGCTTGAAAAGCTTTTCCCACGCCTTCAATGGAGGAACACGGCAAGGAGGAAGAAGATTGAATGATAAAAAAAAAAAGTTAAGTCATGCTTATATATATGTTAAAGTCCAATTTTGCATTTTAGTCCCTGAAAATCCGAAAATTGCAAAATGGTCCTTGATATAAATCAAAACGGCACTCGAGTAATTAAATCTCCGGTTATCTAAAATAAACTCATTTAAGACTAATTCGAGACGTTACAATTCTCCCCCTCTAAGAATAGATTTCGTCCTCGAAATCAAATCAAATCAATCACATAAGATTAGAATAAAGAATTTGTAGCACCTAAAATCCAATCTACTAAATTGCGTGAATTAAATTAAATAAATATTATGATTAATATTTTTAAGTTTTATTGAGTTAAATTCTTTATGTGAATTATGTGTCAATAAAATATTAATTATTTATTCAAATGATTCTTTTGTACTAACTATTTAATTAATGTTTTAATTGTTTAAGTTTATTTATTTAAATAATATTATTGCGTAATTTACTTGTTTTAAAGATTTTTAAGATTTAAGATTTGTTTATTTAAGTAATTTCTAAACGTTTAATATTTTCCTATTTAAATTATTTGAATTGTCCAGTTTATTTATTTAAAATAATTAAAGTTTATCAATTAGTTATTTAATTTATTTTAAATGTCTAGCTTATTTATTTAAATGTTTTTTATCTGTCCAAATCATTTTAAAAGGTTTCTTATACCTCTTGTATATTTATTTAAATTATTTTTAAACGTTCGTTTAATTTGTTTAAATTATTTTCTAATTGCTCTGTTATTATTTAAATATTCCATTAATCCCAGTGACATCAAAATATTTTAAGTGTTGATTTTTAATTCCTAAGATAGTGCCTAAATTCATTTTTTTATATTTATACTTTTAATTGCTTGAATTTAAATTGCTTAAGTTTCTTTTAAAGTTATAGTTGCTCAATTTATTAAGTTATTTATCTTGAGATACTTGAGTTAGTAATTTCCAGTTCCGGCAAGCGACGATGGTGGACTTTGGCGATAAGTTTCCAAGATTTTTATTTCTAAAATTTTGAAGTGAGAGAAATGAGGAGTTTAGACTAGAAGTTTGATTTTTGAGTTTTCGGGCATCAAAAACCACTTTTATCATTTTCTTGAGTTTATTCTTTAACTTTTTCAAAAGTTAGGATTTTATTAAATCCGAATTAGTAAAAACCTAATTTAAATACCTTGACTTGGAATTTTTAAATTTAAGTATTTTAAAGGTGCAAAGTTGTTGAGGTAAAGTTTTAATACTTAGACTAGCACTTTTACAAGTGTAGTAGCACTTTTAAAATACACCTACACACTACACACTAAAACTTTTAACCTAAAATAAATCATTTGTTTCAAACCCTAGCCCCATTTTTCATGAAGGAGCCCCCACCCCCCACCCCCTCTCATTTCTTTGTTTCCCATCGGCCACCACTCCCCTTCATCTTTCCGGCCGCCGTCGCCCTCCAACACCGCCGCCGTCGCCGAAGGACCACCTTGGTGTTGGTTTGAAGTTTCAGCCCTCATTCCCTCTTGATTTTGTTTTTTTTTTGTAGCAAAGGTTGAAGGCAAATATAAGCTTTTCTTGGGCTCTCAATCAAGCTATCTATGTTCTTGTGCCTATTGTTTCATTTAATTTTCAAAATGCTTAAGACTTTCAGCATGTTAGGTTCGATTTTTCATACTTTTCAGCATGGTGATATGTTATTTTCGAAAATTGGTGTATGAATTAAGTTTAATGGGTTACATGGTGATTGTGATTGGAAATTTGAGGTGTTTTGATTGCTGGTAGCGCTTATCGTGTCACGCTCAAATTACCCGACTCAATCAGATAAATAAAAACATGCAGTAGTGTGAGTAGGGATCGTTCCCATGAGGAAAAGGGAAATTTAAAAGTGTTCTTTAAAATTAAAAAGGGGATTTTGAATTAAGATTAACCACTAAATATTCAAAAACAATTTATAATAAAATTCTATAACTGTCAAGCAAGATTAAAAATTAAACTGAAGAAATCAATAAGAAACAAGACTTGGTATCGGTCGACTACACCCTTGATATTATTCATTCAATCATTGATCACCTGAAAATAATTAATCCTATCAAATATTCACCATTGGAAATTTAATTCCTGTATCACCTTAATTTTAGTTAACTAGACACAAGCGTTATAAGCTAACCCTTACCCCATAAATTAACCCAATACAAGCGATTAGACTTAAATCCACGGTAGCATTCAAACTAGCAAAACTGATAAACCTAGACAACACATACACAAGCGGATGTATTTAGCCTAGTCAATTGTTATTCCTAAAATTTAATAAACTCACAAGAGGAAGATTATTAATTGTAGTTGCTTCAAAAATCAGATAATTCAAACAATTACGGATTTGAATTCCAATTTAGCATTCGATTGTATAATGAAATCTTAAGATGACCAATCAAAAAAATCTAATACACAAGCATATCAATCAATTCAGAATAACTCTTGATACTTGATAAAAATCAAACATTGAAAATCAAAATCTCATGAATTAATAAATCAAAGGCTTCGTCTCCCTCAACCAAGTACTAGAGTTTAGCCAACAATACTCATGAATTTTCTACAAAAATTCATGAGAGAAAATAAAATTAAGAAAAGATAGATGAAAACCTAGCCTTCAGAGAGAGTTCTTCCCGTTCTAAGCGTGTAGAATCCTCTGAAATTCTCTCCAAAACGGAATTAAAAGTCTAATAAAAGTCTAGAGCCTTAATTAAAAGAGTTTCAAAAATTACAAATTTCTTCCCGCAACAGACCCGCGCGCTCGATCCTGGAATAATGCTCGATCGAGCGCGCGATACTGGGCAACTTTCTGCTTTGAAAATTCCTTGGGCGCGCTTGATCCGGGAAGAATGTACGATCGAGCGGGCGAGTTGAGGCAGCCTACTGTCTTGAAAATCTCATGACCGCGCTGTTGGAAAACTGGCGAGTTCCCAGACCAATTACGATTGATACCCGGTGCAGCGGAAGTTTAAAAATTTTTCATGGAACGTTTCCATGGTATGGGTATCAACCGTTCATCGATTGAATTACGTGTGTGTAAAATTTAAATAACAATTAAATAAATTTTACCTCAAATCTCGCAACGAGATTAATGGACACCAACAGAACAATTCTGCTCTTGTTGTCTCTCCCTGGAACCGATGAACGCCTTCAATCAGGTCCACGAACAGAGGTTTAATCCCTCTGATAGATTGCACTAGAAAATCTATCAGAAGTTTTCTGCGAAGAGAATACACGAATTTGATTCGTTATTCCTTACTGCGATTCAAAATCACAGACCGGAATTTCTCAGACAGAGAGGGAGGGGGGCGACGGCCAAGCTTGAGAGAGGGGCTAGGGTTTCGATTTTTTTCTCTCAAAATTATGAGCTATCGTGTGTAATTTCTGTACTGAAATAACTTATTTATAATGCAGGCCACTAACACCTTAGGGCCCATTAGTCATAAGCTGGGGCCCGACAAGCAAAGCCCACTCGTTCAGAAATTAATATAAAATTCATCGTGACTCCGATTGATGAAACGATTTCACCAATGTGCACAGAAACCATTTCTGCACGTTTTAAAGTCAAAATAAATTTTCCTGAATCCGAATTCAGTGGTTTCCAAAAATGTCCATCCCTATGTCATTTTAGGAAATCCTACTCCCTTACTCTTATTTAAGAAGTCCAACTCCTTAGTTCATTAAATTTAACTCTTTAAATTTAACTATCTCAACGGGGATTAAAACTCCATTACACTGTGTGACCCTCAATGGTTCAGGGATACAGCTAGCCGTGGGCTCACAACTCCTTGTGACTCGGAACAACACTTTCCGACTTGCCCAACGAATCATGGTAAAGCGCCTAGCAACATCGCCCCATGATTCCCTAGGTATCACTGATAGTGCCTACAAGAACCAGTAGATTTTGGTTAGCGTACAGTACGGTCCCTTCATCCAAATATCCCGATCGAATCAACAACCATTGGTATATCGAGAGTCGCTCAAGATTCGATAACTATGCAATGCATCTTGAAGATCAAATTAGTGACATCGCATGTGCTACTAAGAAACCATTTCTTAAATCACATCAAGTACTCTGGCCAGAGATTTGTCACACTAATATCTCCTCAGATCGCATAGGATATCCACACTCGCAAGTATGTGGTGAATCCTTGACAACAATGCATTGACTCCTATATGTGTCGTAACTGTACCCAATCTCGACACCTGATGACCCCCTCAGAGTCGGTAAACGAGTCAAAGCACAGTACTAGCATATAGAGTCTCCATGATGTTTCAAGTCGTAAGGACTAATGGTGTACAACCAAAACCGCGGACTTTATCCACTCGATAAGTGATAACCACTTGGAAAGTCCGGATAGGGTAGTTCGACTATTCATCCTATGAATATCCATTTGCATGCTTCGAACATCTCCATGTTCCCTACCAATGAAACGTGGTACTCCGCATCGCAAATGCTAGTCTCAAACTCGAGCGATCCTTATCCTTATTATCGGACGGCTCAATCGACTAGGAACGGTTTTAGAATATACAGTGACTATAAGATGTATTTCATGATAGACATCTCCATGTTCTACCACATCTTACATACACTATAGTATATTCAAGGTCTTTATCAAAACAACAATAGTATATCACAATATAACAATATGAAGTAATATAAAGTCATTGCCATAAAAGTGTAAATAATATTAAACAAAAGATTGTTTATACAAAGAGTCAACAAAGCCCATAGCCACACAGTTGGCTCACTGGGCACCCACTCTTACAATCTCCCACTTGCCCTATAGCCAACTAGTCATACTACGTAGACCCATTGCTTCGCGATGTTTGTCAAACAATGGTCCTGGCAAAGGCTTAGTAAGTGGATCAGCGATATTGTCTGCAGAGGCCACTCGTTCGACACTGATGTCTCCTCTTTCCACAATCTCCCGGATTATGTGGTATTTCCTCAGTACGTGTTTGGATCTTTGATGAGACCTTGGTTCCTTTGCTTGAGCAACGGCACCCGTGTTGTCGCAGTACACCGGGACTGGACCAACAAATTCAGGAATGACGCCCAACTCTTGGACGAAATTCCTCATCCAAACGGCCTCTTTAGCAGCAGCTGATGCTGCAATGTATTCAGCCTCAGTGGTGGAATCCGCTGTGGTGTCCTGCTTGGAACTCTTCCAAGAGACAGCACCACCATTGAGCATGAACACAAATCCAGAGGTTGACTTCGAGTCATCCACATCACTTTGGAAGCTAGAGTCGGTATAGCCTTCCAGTTTGAGTTCTCGTCCTCCATAAACCATGAACATATTCTTAGTCCTTCGCAAGTACTTAAGAATGTCCTTCACGGCTTTCCAATGCATCTGACCAGGATTAGACTGATATCTGCTCGTGACACTCAGAGCAAATGCTACATCCGGTCTGGTAGATATCATCCCATACATGATACTACCTATAGCTGACGCATATGGTACATGTGTCATATTCTCTATCTCTGCATCAGTCTTGGGACACATAGACTTGGATAGAGAAACTCCATGACACATGGGTAGATGTCCTCTCTTGGACCCATCCATTGAAAACCGTTTCAATATGGTATCGATGCAGGTTGATTGAGTGAGTCCTATCATTCTCTTAGATCTATCCCTATAGATCTGTATCCCAAGAATGTAGGATGCCTCACCCAAATCCTTCATCGAAAATCTACCTGATAACCATATCTTTGTTGACTGCAACATCCCTACATCATTCCCAATGAGTAGGATGTCATCAACATAAAGTACTAAGAATGTCACCGCATCCTTAACTACTTTCTTGTACACGCAAGGTTCCTCCGGGTTCTTGATGAAACCAAAGTCTTTAATTGTTTCATCAAATTTCTGGTTCCAACTTCTTGATGCTTGTTTTAGACCATAAATTGATCTCTGAAGCTTGCATACCTTATGCTCGCTTCCCATGGATGTGTACCCCTCAGGCTGCTTCATATAGATTTCTTCCTTAATGTCTCCATTAAGAAAAGCAGTCTTCACATCCATTTGCCATATCTCATAGTCATACCATGCAGCTATGGCAATAAGGATTCTTATGGACTTGAACATTGCAACTGGTGAAAAGGTTTCGTCATAGTCAACTCCTTGCCTTTGAGTATAACCTTTCGCCACCAATCGCGCCTTGTAGGTCAATACCTTACCATCAGGCCCAAGCTTTCTTTTGTAGATCCATTTACACCCTATTGGAACAATTCCATCGGGAGGATCCACTAAAGACCAGACTTGGTTAGTATGCATCGAATCCAATTCTGACTGCATAGCTTCAAGCCATAAATTCGAATCCGCATCAGAAATTGCTTCCTTGAAGCTTCTTGGATCACATCCAATGTCGGGTTCATCTTGACCCTCTTCAAGAAGAAGACCATATCGAACTGGAGGTCTAGAAGTCCTCTCGGATCTTCTAGGTGCAGGCGTGTCCAGCAATGGTTCCTGAGGTGTGGGATCGTTATTTTGTATTTCGGGTTCTTCTCGAACTTCTTCGAGTTCCATCATCTCGCCTTTCTTATCCAATAAGAACTCCTTCTCCAAGAAGGTGGCATTCCGTGAAACAAACACTTTTGTTTCAGCAGGATAATAGAAATAATATCCGATTGAATTCTTCGGATACCCCACAAAATAACACAAGCTGGATCGACTATCCAACTTATCTCCCACTGTCCGCTTCACGTAAGCAGGACATCCCCAAATCCTCAAGTATGAATACTTAGGAGCTTTGCCATTCCATAACTCGTATGGTGTTTTGTCCACTGCTTTAGTGTGGACGTTATTCAACAACAATACCGCCGTTTCAAGCGCATAGCCCCAAAACGACGGTGGAAGCTCAGTGAAGCTCATCATGGATCGAACCATGTCCAACAAAGTTCGATTACGACGCTCCGATACACCATTAAGCTGTGGTGTCATAGGAGGAGTCCACTGAGAGAGAATCCCATTCTCTTTTAGATAGTCCAAAAACTCGGTACTCAAGTATTCTCCACCTCGATCCGATCGAAGTGCTTTAATACTTTTACCTAGCTTGTTTTCTACTTCAGCCTTGAATTCTTTGAACTTTTCAAATGCTTCAGACTTATATTTCATTAAATATAAATACCCATACCTTGAATAATCGTCAGTAAAGGTAATGAAGTAGGTGTGGCCATATTGAGTCCCAACTCTAAATGGTCCACAAACATCTGTATGAATCAAATCCAACAGATTTTGACTACGTTCAGGCTTCCCCTTAAAAGGAGATTTAGTCATTTTCCCTTTTAGGCAGGATTCACAAGTAGGTAGAGAGTTAATATCAGACATATCAAACATGCCCTCTCCCACTAGCTTGTTCATCCTCCTTGAGGAAATATGACCTAGTCTAGCGTGCCAAAGGTTTGCCGGGTTTTGACTATCGATTTTCCTTTTGTTTGTTGTCGCCGGTTTGTCAATACAATTTACTGGAACGTCTTTTAGTTTTAAATTGTATAGATCGTTTTCAAGTTGTCCATTTCCAATTAAACATTCATTCTTGTAAATATTGCAAATCCCATTCACAAAATTACAAGAATAACCATCTCTATCAAGCATAGAAATAGAAATAATGTTTTTAATTAAATCTGGCACAAATAAAACATCTCTCAACAATAATTTAAAACCGTTCTGCAAAATCAAACAAACATCTCCAATGGCCGTAGCTTCAACTCTGGAACCATTCCCGAGCCTCAGCTGGGTCTCACCCATTCTAAGCCTGCGACTTCTTGTCATCACCTGCAAATCATTGCAAATGTGAGATCCACATCCGGTATCCAATACCCAAGAAGTTGTATTAAGTGACATGTTTATTTCGATATAGAACATACCCTTTGCAGTTCCCAACTGCTCAAGATACTCCTTGCAGTTGCGCTTCCAATGACCCGGCTTCTTGCAGTAATGGCAAACATCCTTGGATTTTCCATCGTTTGAAGCCTTTGTCTTTTGCTTCTTCTCGGGTTCCACTTTCTTGGGTGGGGCAGAACGTTTCTTGCCCTTCATACTTGGCCCCTTCTTAGCAGAAGATGAGGAGCCCACCAAGAAAGCTGGCTTATCCTTCTTAAGTGTGGATTCATATGTAACGAGCATATTGACCATCTCTTCAAGGGTGGCCTCTATCTTGTTCATATTAAAATTTATCACGAATCCATCAAATGAAGAAGGAAGAGATAGAAGCAGCAAGTCCACATTGAGTTCATGCTCCAACACCAAATCAAGGGTCGCTAACTTCTGTATGAGCCAAATCACTCGTACCCCATGATCACGGACCGAAGTCCCTTCACGCATGCGGCACGTCATCAACTCCTTAACAGTAGAGAACCTTTCAGCCCTCGACTGAGCCCCAAAAAGTTCCTTGAGTTGCGTGTGAATGTCAGCAGCATTCACCGTGTCCTCAAATCGCCTCTGGAGTTCATCAGACATCGAGGCTTGCATATAGCATTTGGTCTTGATGTCATGGTCGCACCATGCATCAAGTTTGGCCAATTCCTCCGGACTTATGTCAGCTGGTGCTTCCTTCGGAGGTGCTTTCTCTAACACGTAGAGCATTTTCTCCGAAGTTAAGACAATCTTCAACTTCCGGAACCATTCCGTATAGTTGGCGCCAGTCAGCTTGTTTTGTTCGAGGATCGAGAATAAAGGATTTCGCGAATTCATTGTATGAAATACTGAAAAGGAAAAACAGACATATATCAATGATTGTTTAACAATTTACTAAGACATAAAATAGGCGAATTTAATTTTATGAATCTCACTCCCACTATTTTAACGATTTCACCACCCTCTAGTGAAAACGGGAAACTTTTTCCTTAGTGAGAACATGGAGTCCAATTGACAAACTTATGGTCCCGAATAATATCAGCCAACCATAATTCTCAAAAGGTAGAGCCCAATTGCTTCCAAAGCAACCCCCATGTATTTACCTCATGTCCAATAAGGGCCCAATAATATGACGCCGTTTAAAGTGACATGTCAAGATGACCCATCAATATTAAGTTGTGATGGACGGTCGCCATGTGGATCCCCCAATAATATGAGCCGATCCCATGGGAGTTCCACCCAACTTACAACATTTGTCGATCCAATGTACAGCTTTCCGACGGACGGGCCCCCCCAATAATATGAGCCGGACCGTATCCGCGGGTAGCATCACATACATTGACCGTTGATGGAAGGTAGGAACATTTAAACAATATTTAAATTTCCTTTATTTATCTTGATATAAATTTTAAATCATATTTAAAATGAGGGATTTTATTTATAAAAATATTTGTCTCATCATATTTAATTTATTGCATGCATTGCCGGATTCACGCAATTTATGTCTAAACATGCATACAATCATAATATCACATATTATATAGGATGATCGATTCCATTTCTAATTGACCCGTGGTTGCCAATCACGGGTCTTAGTCCAATCCTAGGTAATATGCAGTATGCAAATGCAATCCTATTACATATGCTTCCAATTTACATTTCTTCAGTCTTCATTGTCTGCTGGGCCCACCATCTTCAAATCTTGATCTCCCACTAAATCTAATGTATTTACAATTAAATAACAATGACAAGTAGGGGATACATTTTTAGGGGGTGGGAACGGGCTATAAACCAAGCCCACTTTTATTACATATGACATTCATATCGGGCCATAAACCAGGCCCATTAATAAAACCAACAACAATAAAGACAAAATGTAAATTCCTAACATACACCTACAAAATTGGTCATGGCAATCGATCATCCTTATCCAATAACATTTAATTCAAAATTAATTTATTGGATAACATGCTGTGGCAATTCAAATTTAAACAAGATAAAATCATATTTTATATATAAAATCACATTTCACATATAAAATCATATTTTATCTCCATATCAAATAAAATCATATTTTATCTATAAAATCCAATTTTACAAATAAAATCATATTTTATCTAATATATCATAAGATCATATCTTATCATCAATTGTACCAAAATAATTGATTTCAAAATTCAATTTACGGATAAAATATTAAAATTTTCCAAAAATTCAAATTTATCCAAAATCAATTTTAAAATTTACGGACTCGAACAATTCGATCCGAAATCTCGTGAACCAATCAAAAACAATTTTTTGACCGGACCAAAAATAAAATTTTAAATATTAAAATTAATAAAAATATTAAAAATTAATTTTTCCCGCGGGCCACCCGGGACACTCCCGGGTTGGCCCGCACCCGGGGCGCGGGCCGGGGGCAGCCCGGCTGCCCCCTTAGGGCAGCGCCTGGCGCCGCCCCTGGGCGGCGCCGAGCGCCGCCCTGCGCAGCGCCTGGCGCTGCGCTGGGCGGCGCCGAGCGCCGCCCCTGGGCAGCGCCGAGCGCTGCCCTGCGCAGCGCCCAGCGCTGCGCTGGGCAGCGCACAGCGCTGCCCTGGGCGGCGCCGTGCGCCGCCCTGGGCGGCGACGGTCGCCGCCTTGGGCGGCGCCGTGCGCCGCCCGGGGCAGCAACAATTGCTGCCCCACCGGGCAGCGATCCAATCGCTGCCCGGGTTTTGCCCCGAAAAAATTTTTTTTTTTATTAAAAATATTTATTTTGTTTCATAAACCGAGACTCAAAAATTTTGTACAATTGATTATTCAATCGATTGATCTGAGCAACCTGGCTCTGATACCACTGTTGGAAAACTGGCGAGTTCCCAGACCAATTACGATTGATACCCGGTGCAGCGGAAGTTTAAAAATTTTTCATGGAACGTTTCCATGGTATGGGTATCAACCGTTCATCGATTGAATTACGTGTGTGTAAAATTTAAATAACAATTAAATAAATTTTACCTCAAATCTCGCAACGAGATTAATGGACACCAACAGAACAATTCTGCTCTTGTTGTCTCTCCCTGGAACCGATGAACGCCTTCAATCAGGTCCACGAACAGAGGTTTAATCCCTCTGATAGATTGCACTAGAAAATCTATCAGAAGTTTTCTGCGAAGAGAATACACGAATTTGATTCGTTATTCCTTACTGCGATTCAAAATCACAGACCGGAATTTCTCAGACAGAGAGGGAGGGGGGCGACGGCCAAGCTTGAGAGAGGGGCTAGGGTTTCGATTTTTTTCTCTCAAAATTATGAGCTATCGTGTGTAATTTCTGTACTGAAATAACTTATTTATAATGCAGGCCACTAACACCTTAGGGCCCATTAGTCATAAGCTGGGGCCCGACAAGCAAAGCCCACTCGTTCAGAAATTAATATAAAATTCATCGTGACTCCGATTGATGAAACGATTTCACCAATGTGCACAGAAACCATTTCTGCACGTTTTAAAGTCAAAATAAATTTTCCTGAATCCGAATTCAGTGGTTTCCAAAAATGTCCATCCCTATGTCATTTTAGGAAATCCTACTCCCTTACTCTTATTTAAGAAGTCCAACTCCTTAGTTCATTAAATTTAACTCTTTAAATTTAACTATCTCAACGGGGATTAAAACTCCATTACACTGTGTGACCCTCAATGGTTCAGGGATACAGCTAGCCGTGGGCTCACAACTCCTTGTGACTCGGAACAACACTTTCCGACTTGCCCAACGAATCATGGTAAAGCGCCTAGCAACATCGCCCCATGATTCCCTAGGTATCACTGATAGTGCCTACAAGAACCAGTAGATTTTGGTTAGCGTACAGTACGGTCCCTTCATCCAAATATCCCGATCGAATCAACAACCATTGGTATATCGAGAGTCGCTCAAGATTCGATAACTATGCAATGCATCTTGAAGATCAAATTAGTGACATCGCATGTGCTACTAAGAAACCATTTCTTAAATCACATCAAGTACTCTGGCCAGAGATTTGTCACACTAATATCTCCTCAGATCGCATAGGATATCCACACTCGCAAGTATGTGGTGAATCCTTGACAACAATGCATTGACTCCTATATGTGTCGTAACTGTACCCAATCTCGACACCTGATGACCCCCTCAGAGTCGGTAAACGAGTCAAAGCACAGTACTAGCATATAGAGTCTCCATGATGTTTCAAGTCGTAAGGACTAATGGTGTACAACCAAAACCGCGGACTTTATCCACTCGATAAGTGATAACCACTTGGAAAGTCCGGATAGGGTAGTTCGACTATTCATCCTATGAATATCCATTTGCATGCTTCGAACATCTCCATGTTCCCTACCAATGAAACGTGGTACTCCGCATCGCAAATGCTAGTCTCAAACTCGAGCGATCCTTATCCTTATTATCGGACGGCTCAATCGACTAGGAACTGTTTTAGAATATACAGTGACTATAAGATGTATTTCATGATAGACATCTCCATGTTCTACCACATCTTACATACACTATAGTATATTCAAGGTCTTTATCAAAACAACAATAGTATATCACAATATAACAATATGAAGTAATATAAAGTCATTGCCATAAAAGTGTAAATAATATTAAACAAAAGATTGTTTATACAAAGAGTCAACAAAGCCCATAGCCACACAGTTGGCTCACTGGGCACCCACTCTTACACGCGCTCGATCTAGAAAAATGCCAGGATCGAGTGCATGCTTCTGTGATGAAAAATATGCTCTGCTGCTTTCTTTGGACGCATGGACACACTTCGATTTCTTTAATCAAAACATGGTAATTCCTACACAATAAATCAAAACTAAGTTAAGAAGCTCAATGCATGACATAAAATAAAAATAGAATAAAACATGAACAATGACACAAAATGCATGAAAAACACTTAACAAAATGACACTAAAAATGCAAACAAAATAATACTATCAAATTCCCCCACACTTGAATCTTGCTCGCCCTCGAGCAAGTTATACAAAAGAAAATATGTAAACAAGAATCAAGAAATACTACGGAGCACTGGCCTCAGTTCGTCTTTCAAAATTTTCACATCCATCCATCCAACTCACATTGTTTTGAAAATTTTAAAACCAGACTGATTTCACCTCACAAACTTATAAATCCCGCAACTCTAGTTCAAAACACTCGCCTCCAAATCCAATTCACACATTCATAGATCATGAGGACTTTTCATGGTTTCACAGGATTACAATGAATAGAAATCAAATCAACACACTCACAATCGGTTAAACACAAAGAAATCTAGTGTGTGCGTGTTTTGATCAAAAATTCATATTCATCAATAGTGTCAATCGACAGTCCATAGGCGAAATTCTCGCAACCCTCTCCACTAGTATATTGGGCGATTGTGACTCGGTCAATAGGTCTTAATTGGCTTATAATGTAGGCTTGACTTATAGCAACAATAAAGGAAAATAATTCAAAGAGGGAGTAAATTATGTCTATCTTTAGAGTTCACTCCTTTTCATTCAGTTTTCACACCGCTTTTCACTTCATTGATCTTCATTTTTTCTTTTCTAATGCTTTTCACCATTAAATTTTCCTTCTTTTTCACCACTTTTTTCATCATTTTTTTTCCATCCCCTTTTCACTACTATTTTTTTCTTTTCTTTCAAGCTATCATCACACCATTCCATATTAACCATTCAACGCAGGAGCATAAAATAATTTTAACATTCAACTTACTCCCTTAAAGGTAGGAAACAGTGTTTAGGCTATGGGTAGTAGTTGTAGGACCTTGAAATAATGCCGAATAGGGGTTTACCACACGTTTGCATGCATGCCATTCGTTTTTCAATCAGGCTCAAACAAGGTACTAGAGATAATTAATAAAGTGGGTGGCTTGAAAAACTCAAACGAATTTAGAAAAATTGCCTACATCACTCCTAAGTCACAGTTTACCCGTATTTCACCTCGAGGGGTGTTTGAACAAGTTCTAGACATGTCTCAATTCACAATCAACTCATAAAAATATTAATCAGTGCAGAAAAGAGAAATCATCAACCGTAAACGATGATTTTGCACAAAATTCAGAAATATGCACCTCATGTGCTCATATATATGTGAAAGCTCAAAGGGCATCTAAGGACAAAAGATTCAAGAAAATTTAGGCCCAAATAATCCAAACAATGCCTCAATCCTATCCATGTTTGTATGTTTCAAAATTCAGATTTGAGTATAATTCACAGAGTATGTAGGAGTTCACTCATCTACTGAGTTCCATCAGTGCAAAAAGTTGTCAGATAGACATGGAATTCACAAACAAAGCTTCATCATTGGCCAGGCTACCCATTTCTTTTTCAACTCAATACAAAATTAAATAGAATGCTAAAATCCTAAAATGAACTAAATGCAACAATGCAACAAAAACAACAATGCAATGAAATGCAATGCATGAATGCACCCCCCCACACTTAAACGAAACATTGTCCTCAATGATTGAGAACTAAACTATACAAAAGCACACAACAAAACAAGTAGCAATAAAAAAAAACAAACAAACAAAATGATGCAATGCAAAAAGTAAAAAGAAAACTCCCCAGATCTATGGATTGGCGTCCGCCCCGCCCTCATCATGCTCTGGCGGTGGCACTAGGTCGACCCAAGGAAACTCAAAAGGTGGCGGGAAAGGAACAACTGGTGGGAGCGTGGTGGGATCAATCCCTAGCCTCTCGAAGATGCCACGAGATATGTAGTCCAACACCTGAAAATTTGCAGCCATGGCCGAGTTGAAGGTATTCTGGTGCTGAGTAAAGGCGGACATCTCTTGAACAGTAACTGTAGTAGGGCGGCACTGAGGTGGAATAGGACGCACCGGATCGTGGACCGCCACAAACTGGTCATCCACCACAAATTGGCTCCGCCTATAAGCCCTCTTGGCATCAACAGCTGCTTGGTCAATGGGTCGCATCTGCTGCAACCATTCCTCGTCCGCTCTAGCTTGCACACCAGCTCGCATGCATAACTGTGTAATGATCATGGGAAAGAAAAGACCGGCTGTCCTAGAAGTGATCGACCGACGTATCTGATCATGAATAACTCGGCCCACATTAACCGGGAATCCAACATCAAGAGCGTATAGCAACACAACACGCTCAACATGCACTTCACTCGTGTGTGAGAATGGCATCAGACGGCGGCACAGGAATTTGTACCACGTATCCGGACCCACAAAAAGATATTTCTCTTTGAAGCATTTGAAAGTGATCGGATCCAACCAAGCATCCCCGGTAAAGCACAGCTGATAAAGGATTTCGTGGACATCCGGGTAAAGGGTCGCGCTTTGGAATATGCTGTCATCGACATCTGGTGTCTCTAGCATGGCATTCAACTCAGAAGCTGTGTAGGAAACTAAAGTTCCCCGGACAAAGGCCTTGCCATCCGTCCGCTCCGCAGCATTAGCGTAGAACTCCCTAACAAGAGGGACAATTGCTAGAGCGGGTTGCCTACAGAATGTTCCCCACCCACGTGCCAATACTTGAACCGCCACTTCATTTTCATTCGCATCTAGATCAAACCCCTCTCAGTAATAGGGGAGCGATGATTCTTGGCATGGTCGTAGCGATCCCGGGCCGCTTGATTGACAAAACGGCCGGCAAGGTTTAAGGATGCGGTTGCAGCTCGTGTACCTTGGCGAGAAGATTCGCCTCTCTCTGTAGTGCGTTTTGGACCCATGAGCACCCAAAAAATTGCAAGAATTGGTGGATGAGGCAATTCTTCGAACACCTTGTGGACACCAACAATTTCGGCTTTTCTAGCAAAATATGGTCGTGGAGAAGTAGAGAGGAGGGAATAAATGAAGATTCCAAGCCCTTGAATGATCCTGTAATAGATTGATAACAAATTGTGAACAATTGTGAAATTTCGAAAATTTGGGGAAAAAGGGTTCTAAGGGCCGAGGGAAATTTTGAAAGGGGGAGTGGGGGAAAAGAGCATAAAACTGCACAGAAATAAGGCGAGATGAGGGGCGCGCTCGATCCTAGAAATATACTCAATCGAGCGCGCCTCTTAAATATGCGGACAGTAACTTTGGTAAAATTGCGCGCTCGATCCGGTGAAATGCCAGGATCGAGCGCGCCTCTTAAATACTTGGGGCAGTGGGCTCGGGTTTTCTGCGCGCTCGATCCAAGGAAATGTCAGGATCGAGCGCGCACTACTTCAAAAATTACTTTTTTAATTTTCCAAAAATTTTCCGAAAATCAATTAATAACAAAATTCAACAAAACAAAAAAAATTAAAATGAAGCAAAAACAAAAACTAAAAAGTAATAGAAATACTGGGTTGCCTCCCAGTCAGCGCCTTTGTAAGGCCCAAAAATATTAAATTATTAATTAAGGAATTTGAGAATTAAATTCCATATTATGGGCTAATATTGATTTGAGAAATTATGGAAATGATAGATTTAATTTCCGAGCCGAAAATATTTAATTTGAGAATTTATGGATTTTGATAATTAAATTTCAAGAATTCTTAAATTAAAAGAATAAATATTCGATTTGAATATTTATGGGATTTAAGATTTAATTCCATGTTTCGGGAATTAAAGAATATGAATTTTGAAGATATAACCCGATCAGGGACTGATTTGCAAATATCAAAGTTGCAAGGGCTAAAGTGCAAATGGTCAGGATTATTTAATTAATCCGAATTTATTTAATATTAATCCGAGTATATTTAATTTGGGAATATTTAGAGTTTTGATTTAAATTCTAATATTCTTAAATTATTTTGGATTGAAATTGAATTAAATAGAAGGCAGATGACTGAATTGCAACTTTTGGAAAAGGCTAGGGGCCATAGTGCAATTTATGCATGTATATCCGACTTTATATATGGATGTGAGATGGAATACGTGTAATATGATCGGGAATTCTTTCAGAATATAGAGCCACGAACAGGGGAGTTCGATTCCTCCATTTTCGTTGCTTCGACGATTTTCAAAATGCCGTAACTTTTGCGTCGGTCGTCCGATTTCAATTCCGAAAGATGTTCTGGAATCCTTGCGATAAGTACTTCGAATTGATGTAAGTTTCTGAGTACTTTAAGTATGTTTTGTAGAACGAAATTGGGCAGAGATCAGTACATGAGCATATGATCTTGTTCTTGATGTGTTGTCTTGTTTATATTGAAACCGGATTGAAGATTTAGTTGTGAATGAATCGTATGGATTCTCCAGAATGTATTATCAAAATTTTAGCTGCTGATATGCCGAGAATATGCTGTGAAGTAGCTGATATGTGATTTATATAGTTGATATGAGATTAGAATTGAAGTTCAATACCGAGTCGAATCCCGAATTTGAATCGCTACGATGCTCGGTTATGTTTTGCAACCAGATTTTTAGCCTACGATTGAGCCAATGATCTGAAGATCTTATACTGATTTTGTTAGATGATAATCTTTACATTTTAAACATGTTATGAGCTCAATCAACTCAAGAGATCGAATTTTGAACTGAGGAAGTTTGCTTGCGGTTTTGGATGAGTTGTTTGATAGTAGATGGATGTTTTGGATAGCTGATAATTGAACCGAGATGTTCATTGAGATGTTGCTGATGTTGTAGCATCTTTATTTTTCAATTTCAGATTATTTTGAAGTCTATTGACTCGAGAACCGGGGCTTCGTTGAGAGAAGAAGAAGTGAAGAGTCGACATCGAGAGTCAGGAATTATTGCTTTGATTTGATTTTGATGTTGTCGATCCATCGCAGGTAGTGGATATTTAATTTTGAGTCGATATGATTTTGATATGATGATGATACGAATTGATTTTGTACCAAGGTCGGAGGACGACTTTTTTTGATTATACCAAGGTCGGAGGACGACTTTATTTTCTTATACCAAGGTCGGAGGACGACTTTATTCGAATCCGGAATGATTTTGATAAATGGATATCCATGTCAAGATCGGATACGATTCTTGATGGCAACGATGTTTTATGAATCAATTCTTTATTGACAGAAGCGTTAGTTACTCTATATGTTGAGTCGAATTGAGATAGAGTTGATATGATTTATTTAACGCTTTATATATGTTGCTTATACTGAGATTGTTTTCTCACCGGAGTTTATCCGGCTGTTGTTTTGTTTTGTATGTGTGCATCACAACAGGTGGGGCAGGAGCTAGTCTGAGATGACATTGATAGCTCGGGAGCGAGACTTAGCAAGTGTGGACTCGGCTTTTAAGAGAAAGAATGGTAGTTTGATAGCCTGATTTTGCTATGAAACTTGAGACTTAGAAGCTCACATGTGAAGATTTAGTGTAGCTTATTGTTTCATGCTTCTATGCTATCTATTTAATGTAATAATCTTAAGATTTGATGCTTGAGCATGGCAATATGTATATATGCATGTTTTGAGATATTATAACATGTTTATGATCGATTTTTAATGAAGATTCTTGCCATTGTTATGAGTTTTGACAGCAAAGTGTGATCTGAACTTTCTCTGGAAACCATGCTTGCTCGATCGGAGATTTTTGACGGATCAAGCGAGGCTTGTTATGTATGAGCAGAAACGAGAAAAATGCATGCTCGCTCGATCGGCGATTTTTGCCGGATCGAGCGAGACCTTGTTATGTGCAGACCGAGAGTTGAGCTATTGAGCTCGCTCGATCGGATGTTTTTCACCGATCGAGCGAGGCTCCGATATTTTTTTAAAAAATTTTTTTTTTTAGCTCTTGGTTTGTATTATTTTCTATTGTTGATTAATTGTTGTATTAATCATTAATTGCCCTAAGATGAGATTAGTAACCCGAGGTCCTCACAACAGGTGGTATCAGAGCGTAAGTTCTTGGATTGAGATAGAAGCTGAGCAGGGTAGATTGAGTCACATGCATGTATTGTATTGCATGCTTATGCATTATTTGATTTGATTATTCGATGATTTGTTAAATTGCATGTGAGCATGATTTATCTTTGAAATTCAATTGCCTAATTTACTTATTTGTAAATTTTTGAAATTTTTACCGTTTTGTTATAAGATTTTCCCCGGGTGATGTAAGCACCCAGAATTGAAGAGAATATTGTTCTTTGGGTGACGTAAGCACCCCAGACTGACAGAATAGTATGGCCAGACTGAACAGAATGGTATGGTCAGATTGAACAGACCAGAAGGGTATTACTCAGCTGAATGAAGTATCTCTGATTGAACAGAACATAATATCAGCAAATGAATAGATGATGTTGTAGGTAACAGTTGGCTTGAAGAACTTGACTAGTTGTTCAAATACCTGAAAGATTCAGATGAATATCGGATCAGATTGATTGAATACCAACTTCGAAACTTAGAAACCAGTTGGTGGATTTTGATAAAGAAATGATAAGAAGGCAGAGGTATGTTGATTGTTGGTAAGTGCTTAGAACAGTATTTTGTTTATAGTTCTTTGCCACAACAGATAGAAATGATGAGAAAGAAAAATATACCCTCTTGAAGCTGAATATTTTGAATTTGGAGGAATGCCTTATTAGAATTGTCAAGCCTATTACACTTATTTGATTGTAAATGATAAAAATATCAAGATTGAGTGAATTATTTAATGGCTTGAATTTGCAGATTATGTCTGAATAAATGTTGAAGACTGAAACATTTTGTTTAAAGACATAGTCATGTCTAAGAGAATTGAAGCTGAAGGATGAGTTAAGAAAATGACATTGTAGACATTCAAGAGTATGTGAGATACTCACAACTTTATCTACAATTTTTATTCCAGAACAGATATGAAATGAATGATATGAAAATAAATCTCTAACTCTAGCAAATTGAGATGGAGTAGTTTGCTTCTGAAATGCAGAGTATATTAGAGATTAGTACACACATTGTGGAGGAAGATATCCGAACAAATAGTGTAAGGACAAGTCAGACAGATGTGATAAAATTTATTCAATGAATAAATTCCAGAAGTATACAGAGGATCAGAATGAAATTGCACCTGAGAATGAAATTTCAGGTAACAGATTTATTTTGTTTTGACCTGTTTATTATTGGTGCAATAGATACCTAATAACTGAAAGCTTATTATATGATTACCTCTGTATCAGAAAAGAGATTTTGTGAATTGCACTGAAGAATAGGACTATTGCTTCGATGAACTGACACCGAACATGATATTGTTCATATGGGAATTATGTGGTTGCGATGCATGATAGATTATAAGACTATACCATGTACTGATTAGTGATAGTTGCAGATTATTGAATCAATGGATTTTGTGATTTAATCAATCAGTATGATGATAAGAAGCGATAAAATTAGATCAACAAGAACATGATGTGCATATGAATATGATGATATGATATAGAATCTCGAATTAAGATTCTGTGATTTCGGTTTGATATTTGATGTTTGATTACAGAAATATTCCGAAATCAGTATATTTGATGCACGAGATATGTTCAAGATCTAAATTAGCATTGATAGGTATGCCAATGCATAGAGATTACAGATATGTTCCAGTAAGATTTTTGATTTTAGTTAGGTTGTGAACTGAAAGTCACTATTGAACTGATGAATTGATGAATTTATGAATTATCGACTTGATGAGATTATGAATTGGATATTAATCTTGAGGTTTAGAAGATAGATGATGATATGACAATCGGTTACAGATGAGTCTTTTCTTTGATTATGCTGAATCGAATACATCAATTGGACATATAATTCTTGAAATATTTGATTTCGAGTGGCTCTCCTTGTTTTGTTCATAGATCCTGAGTGATTTACTTATTCTGAGTTATGTGATGCAAGTGAGTTGTTTTCACTTTGCAGAGTTTGTTATCCAGAAGATTTGATTTTGGATGACCTTGATTGAGGGATTTTCTCAATCTTGATTTATTTCTTTTGATTTTGAGAATTATTGATCCTTTGATGATATTTCAGCGTATTTTAAGATTGTGGCTCGTAACTGATAGAAGAATTTGATTATGATCCATGATTTTTGGGTTAGATGATATGAATTGTCGGTATTTGGGGATAGGAATAAGGAATAAAATAGGCATCCGATGAATTGATTTCAGATTTCTGTGTCTTCTGGTTTGAATATTCAGATGAATATAACACCAATCAGAATGATTTTTCGATTGGAAGTAAGGCAGAATTGTTCAGAAGATGAAAGCAACACAGAAAGTAAATTGAAGTGATGAGAATTCAGGAAAGAATGCCAGATTAAGATATGAATTGAAGTCTCAGATCCGAATGAATGAATTTTATGAGGATTGATTATTTGATTGTGCCTGATATTTTCGAAAAGAGATGTCAGAATTTGAAGAATTGCACAACAATGAATTCAATATTCATTCGATAATTGTTTTATCAGAATATAAAGCAAATAAAAGTAACAGAATTAATACGTTTTTGAAGGAAAACGTACAGAGAGTTTCCGATGAAGTTGAAAATCATTGACCAGATGAGTTCAGTGATAAACTTCAAACATTGAAACGAGATTATAATTTGAAAGAATATTTTGCAAAACTACCGTGATGAAACAGTATAGATGAGGTGAACAGGTGGTAGTTATGAACAGTATGATGGATGTTACTGTATACGAAGATATGTCTGTATGATCAAGTCACTGAATTGTGATTAGATTCGTTGCAGTAAGTCAAGAAATAATGTTTCAGATTGAAACATTGGGTTTACTATTAAATTGCAATACAGATGATCCGAAGACTTTAAGTACTTTTTGAGATAAAGGTACAGTATATTATTCTTAAATTGGAAGAATAGTCAGAGAAGATGAATCGAATTTTTGGAGAATGAATTTTTTTTCTGATATGATACCGGTTATCAAAAGCTCTGAATACTTTGAAATCTGTGAATACAACATCTTTTTCTATTAATGAATAGTCGAATGGATTACTCAGCTTTTGCATAATACACTGTATGAGATGTGACGAACAACTATCTATTCAGATCTGTGAAGAAGATAAAAATATGATGAAAGTGCAGGAATGATTAAAATCTATTGTCAGAATGAAGACGTTAGATTTAATTGATAGAATGTGGCATCATTTGATTGACTAATGTTCTGAGAGTTGGTTATATGTGATTGCATTGTACCTTCTTCAATTGATGGATTATCTGAGTCGATTTTCCAGATATTGAGACTATTCTCAGAACTTCAATACCTGATTCGGTATTACTTGATTTGATATGTTGCCACTTGAAGATTATAATTCCTGTAACAGCTATTGAGACGATTTTGAGATAATGCTATGATGGAAAGAAATCCAATTTCTTGTGTTGAAATGATATTACCGAGGTATATGACATCAGATCAGACATGATTTGTCGATATCAGATCGGATTTGATTTGAGATACACAACGAATTTGACGATGAATCTATATGGAATTAAAACGGAAAAGAAGAACCAGAATTAGTAATTGAATGATAGATATAACTTTTGAAGCTGAAACTGATTAGTTAAGCGGAAAAGTTATTCGTGAAACATCATTCAATTCAGAGTAGAGAAAAAGCAGAATTTAATCTACAGATTCAGAATATGAAGTTGAATATTGAATTTCATTGAATAAGATATCAGATGGAAAAGATTTATTCTTTCCAGCTTGATACGATGAATCTGAATTGTTTCATGTATCTAAATTAAGGAAGTATTGATAGATTCCTTCTGTGTACTTGAATCAGACAAAATGAAAAGATTCTAAGGTAAGTCGAATATTTGACAGATTCTTGATTTAGAATAGAAACAACTTAGAGAGAATTCTTTTCAGTACTTAGAGTACAACTGAACATATTAGAGTTAAATGATTGAAGTGAGAATAACTTCAGATAATCATTCAGTCTATTAGACTTGATATTTGACTTGACTACGATTTCGAGGACGAAATCATTTCTTAGAGGGGAGGAATTGTAAGGCCCGAAAATATTAAATTATTAATTATGGGATTTGAGAATTAAATTCCATATTATGGGCTAATATTGATTTGAGAAATTATGGAAATGATAGATTTAATTTCCGAGCCGAAAATATTTAATTTGAGAATTTATGGATTTTGATAATTAAATTCCAAGAATTCTTAAATTAAAAGAATAAATATTCGATTTGAATATTTATGGGATTTAAGATTTAATTCCATGTTTCGGGAATTAAAGAAGATGAATTTTGAAGATATAACCCGATCAGGGACTGATTTGCAAATATCGAAGTTGCAAGGGCTAAAGTGCAAATGGTCAGGATTATTTAATTAATCCAAATTTATTTAATTTTAATCCGAGTATATTTAATTTGGAAATATTTAGAGTTTTGATTTAAATTCTAATATTCTTAAATTATTTTGGATTGAAATTGAATTAAATAGAAGGCCGATGACTGAATTGCAACTTTTGGAAAAGGCCAGGGGCCATAGTGCAATTTATGCATGTATATCCGAATTTATATATGGATGTGAGATGGAATACGTGTAATATGATCGGGAATTCTTTCAGAATATAGAGCCACGAACAGGGGAGTTCGATTCCTCCATTTTCGTTGCTTCGACGATTTTCAAAATGCCGTAACTTTTGCGTCGGTCGTCCGATTTCAATTCCGAAAGATGTTCTGGAATCCTTGCAATAAGTACTTCGAATTGATGTAAGTTTCTGAGTACTTTAAGTATGTTTTGTAGAACGAAATTGGGCAGAGATCAGTACATGAGCATATGATCTTGTTCTTGATGTGTTGTCTTGTTTATATTGAAACCGGATTGAAGATTTAGTTGTGAATGAATCGTATGGATTCTCCAGCATGTATTATCGAAATTTTAGCTGCTGATATGCCGAGAATATGCTGTGAAGTAGCTGATATGTGATTTATATAGTTGATATGAGATTAGAATTGAAGTTCAATACCGAGTCGAATCCCGAATTTGAATCTCTACGATGCTCGGTTACGTTTTGCAACCAGATTTTTAGCCTACGATTGAGCCAATGATCTGAAGATCTTATAATGATTTTGTTAGATGATAATATTTACATTTCAAACATGTTATGAGCTCAATCAACTCAAGAGATCGAATTTTGAACCGAGGAAGTTTGCTTGCGGTTTTGGATGAGTTGTTTGATAGTAGATGGATGTTTTGGATAGCTGATAATTGAACCGAGATGTTCATTGAGATGTTGCTGATGTTGTAGCATCTTTATTTTTCAATTTCAGATTATTTTGAAGTCTATTGACTCGAGAACCGGGGCTTCGTTGAGAGAAGAAGAAGTGAAGAGTTGAAGCATTCAGAACAGAAGAACGACGAAAGTATAATGACGACATCAAGAGTCAGGAAGTTTGAAACTCGAGAACGATTATTCTTGAGTTCTTCCGTCAAAATCACATACGTAATTATTGCTTTGATTTGATTTTGATGTTGTCGATCCATCACAGGTAGTGGTTCTTTAATTTTGAGTCGATATGATTTTTATATGATGATGATACGAATTGATTCTGTACCAAGGTCGGAGGACGACTTTATTTGATTATACCAAGGTCGGAGGACGACTTTATTTTCTTATACCAAGGTCGGAGGACGACCTTATTCGAATCCGGAATGATTTTGATAAATGGATATCCATGTAAAGATCGGATACGATTCTTGATGGCAACGATGTTTTATGAATCAATTCTTTATTGACAGAAGCATTAGTTACTCTATATGTTGAGTCGAATTGAGATAGAGTTGATATGATTTATTTAACGCTTTATATATGTTGCTTATACTGAGATTGTTTTCTCACCGGAGTTTATCCGGCTGTTGTTTTGTTTTGTATGTGTGCATCACAACAGGTGGGGCAGGAGCTAGTCCGAGATGACATTGATAGCTCGGGAGCGAGACTTAGCAAGTGTGGATTCGGGTTTTAAGAGAAAGAATGGTAGTTTGATAGCCTGATTTTGCTATGAAACTTGAGACTTAGAAGCTCACATGTGAAGATTTAGTGTAGCTTATTGTTTCATGCGTCTATGCTATCTATTTAATGTAATAATCTTAAGATTTGATGCTTGAGCATGGCTATATGTATATATGCATGTTTTGAGATATTATAACATGTTTATGATCGATTTTTAATGAAGATTCTTGCCATTGTTCTGAGTTTTGACAGCAAAGTGTGATCTGAACTTTCTCTGGAAACCATGCTCGCTCGATCGGAGATTTTTGACGGATCGAGCGAGGCTTGTTATGTATGAGCAAAAACGAGAAAAATGCATGCTCGCTCGATCGGCGATTTTTGCCGGATCGAGCGAGACCTTGTTATGTGCAGACCGAGAGTTGAGCTATTGAGCTCGCTCGATCGGATGTTTTTCACCGATCGAGCGAGGCTCCGATATTTAAAAAAAAAAAAAAATTTTTTTAGCTCTTGGTTTGTATTATTTTCTATTGTTGATTAATTGTTGTATTAATCATTAATTGCCCTAAGATGAGATTAGTAACCCGAGGTCCTCATAGCCTTTGTTTAAGGTCGTTGGCTCGACTGAATGATGTAGTTCATTATGATGGTTTAAACTTTGTTCCTTTGTCCACCTTCACCCACTTAAGAAATTTTCCAGTTAATGTCCCATGCTTTTTCTACTTCGATTTCTTGGGGATTATTTTTGCTCGGTCAGGAGGACGTTTTGTCTCAATTTTAGGTACCTGCATATCAGAGAGAAAAATTTCAGTAGTAGAAATTTCAGCAGGCGTTGCAATAGTCTCCTTAACCTTATCACCATTCACAACCTTATCGTGTTCTTGCAACAAGTTATTAATGATATCAAGATTATTAACAATACTTTCACAATCAGGAATTTGCAAGTTATCAAAAATATAAAACTTAACAATCTCCATGGGTCCTTGCATTTTGTAGGTGTTGGAAAACTGTGTTCAGATCAATTAAGAATTGATACCCGGTGCAGCGGAAGTTTTAAAAATTTTATTTTTATTATATGGAACGATTCCATATATGGGCATCAAAACTTCTACGATTAAATTTGTTCAAGTAAAAATAAAATCACAATTAAATTTTTACCTCGTCAAGCAAAGGCTTGATCGTGGACTCCAACAGAATTTAATCTGCTCTTCTTGTAAATCCCGGGAACCGATGACAGTCACGATCTAACTCCGGAATTAGGTCCACGAATGAAAAATAGAAACCCTCTGATTGACTGCACTAGAAATCAATCAGAAGTTTTACGTAGAGAATAAACAGATATGATATGTTAATTCGATTTGTAATTTTTCACAAAAATCACAAGTCGAATTTTCTCCAAAAGGGACAGAGAAATTTTCGAAAAATCCTCTTGAATAGTATAGAGTGAATTTCGAAAATTGCAGTAGTCAATGTATGTAATATTTGAACCCAACAACTCTATTTATAGATAATTTCTAGTTATAATTGTATCAGGACTCTAACTCCTTAAAGCCCACAATCCATAACTTAAGCCCAACAAGCCAAGCCTGTTGTTATAGAAATTAATATAAAATTCATCGTGACTCCGATTGATAAACTGATTTCACCAATGTGCACAGAAACTATTTCTGCATCTTTTAGAGTCAAGATAATTTTTCTGAATCTGAATTCAGTGATTTCCAAAAATACCCATCCCTATGTCATTTTAGGAAATCCCACTCCCTTTAGTTAAGAAGTCCAACTTCTCTTTCATTAAATTTAACTCTTTAAATTTAAATATCTCTACGGGGTTTTAGTAATCCATTACTTGTGTAACCCTCAATGGTTAAGGAATATAGCTAGCCGTGGGCTCACAACTCCTTGTGACTCGAAACAACAATTTCCGACTTACCCATCGAATCATGGTAAGAGCGCCTAGCAACATCGCCCTTTGATTCCCTAGGTATTACTGATAGTGCCTGCAAGAACCAGTAGATTTTGGTTAGCGTACAGTACGGTCCCTTCATCCATATATCCCGATCGAATCAACAACCATTGGTATATCGAGAGTCGTTCGAGATTCGATAACTATGCATAACATCTCGGAGATCTATTAGTGACATCGCATGTGTTACTAGGAACACCAAGTAACCTAAAACACATCATGTACTCTGGCTAGAGATTCGTCACACTAATATCTCCTCAGATCGCATAGGATATCCACACTCGCAAGTATGTGGTGAATCCTTGACAACAAAGCATCGACTCCTATATGTGTCGTAACTGTACCCAATCCCGACACCTGATGACCCCAATAGAGTCGGTAAACGAGTCAAAGTACAGTACTAGCATATAGAGTCTCAATGATGTTTCAAGTAATAAGGACTAATGGTGTACAACCAAAACCGCGGACTTTATCCACTCGATAAGTGATAACCACTTGGAAAGTCCGAATAGGGTAGTTCGATCATTCATCATATGAATATCCATTTGCATGCTTTGAACATCTCTATGTTCCACACCAATGAAACGTGGTACTCGGCATCACAAATGCTAGTCTAAATCTCGAGCGATCCTTATCCTTATTTGCGGACGGCTCAATTGACTAGGAACAGTTTATAATATACAGTGACTATAAGATGTGTTTCATGATAGCCATCCCCATGTGCTACCACATCTTACATACACTATAGTATATTCAAGTTCTTTATCAAAATAACAATAGTATATCATAATATAACATTATGAAGAAAGATAAAGTCAATGTCATTATAAAAGTGTAAATTATATTAAACAAAAGATTGTTTTACATAGAGTCATAAAAGCCCTTAGCCACAAGTTTGCTAACCGGGCACCCACTCTTTCAATCTCCCACTTGCCCTAAAGCCAACTAGTCATACTACATAATCCCATTGCTTCGCGATGTTTGTCAAACAATGGTCCTGGCAAAGGCTTAGTAAGCGGATCAGCGATATTGTCTGTAGAGGCCACTCTCTCGACACTGATGTCTCCTCTTTCCACGATCTCCCGGATGATGTGGTATTTCCTCAGTACGTGTTTGGACTTCTGATGAGACCTTGGTTCCTTTGCCTGAGCAACGGCACCCGTGTTGTCACAGTACACTGGGACTGGACCAACAGCTTCAGGAATTACACCCAACTCTTGGATGAATTTCCTTATCCAAACCGCCTCTTTAGCAGTAGCTGATGCTGCAATGTATTCTGCCTCAGTGGTGGAATCCGTTGTGGTGTCCTGCTTGGAACTCTTCCAAGAGACAGCACCGCCATTGAGCACGAATACAAATCCAGAGGTTGATTTCGAGTCATCCACGTCACATTGGAAGCTAGAGTCGGTATAGCCTTCCAATTTCAATTCTCTCCCTCCATAAACCATGAATAAATTCTTAGTCCTTCGCAAGTACTTAAGAATATCCTTCACGGCTTTCCAATGCATTTGACCGGGATTGGCTTGGTATCTGCTCGTGACGCTCAGAGCATAGGCCACATCCGGTCTGGTAGATATCATCTCATACATGATACTACCTATGGTTGACGCATATGGCACGTGTGTCATCTTCTCTATCTCTTCGTCAGTCTTGGGACACATAGACTTGGATAGAGAAACTCCATGACACATAGGTAGATGTCCTCTCTTGGACTCATCCATAGAAAACCTTTTCAATATGGTGTCGATGTAGGTTGATTGAGTGAGTCCTATCATTTTTTTAGATCTATCTCTATAGATCTGAATTCCTAGAATATAGGATGCCTCACCTAAATCCTTCATCGAGAATCTACCTGATAACCATATCTTTGTTGACTACAACATCCCTACATCATTCCCCATGAGTAGGATGTCATCAACATAAAGTACTAAGAATGTTACAGCATTCTTAACTACTTTCTTGTACACGCATGGTTCCTCCGGGTTCTTGATAAAACCAAAATCCTTTATCGTTTCATCAAATTTCTGGTTCCAACTTCTTGATGCTTGTTTGAGACCATAGATTGATCTTTGAAGCTTGCATACCTTATGCTCGCTTCCCATGGATGTGTATCCCTCAGGCTGCATCATATAGATCTCTTCCTTAATGTTTCCATTAAGAAATGCAGTCTTTACATCCATTTGTCATATCTCATAGTCATACCATGCTGCTATAGCAATAAGGATTCTTATGGACTTGAACATTGTGACTGGTGAAAAATTTTCATCATAGTCAACTCCTTGTCTTTGAGTATAACCTTTTGCCACCAATCGTGCCTTGTAGGTCAATACCTTTTCATCAGGCTCAAGCTTTCTCTTATAGATCCATTTGCACCCAATTAGAACAATTCCATCGGGAGGATCTACTAAAGACCAAACTTTGTTAGAATGCATCGAGTCTATTTCCGATTGCATAGCTTCAAGCCATAAATTCGAATCCGCATCAGAAATTGCTTCCTTGAAGTTTCTTGGATCACATCCAATGTCGGGTTCACTTTGATCCCCTTCAAAAGAAGACCATATCTAATAGGAGGCCTAGAAGTCCTCTCGGATATCCTAGTAATAGGCATGTCTTGTGATGATTCTTGAGGTGTAGGATCGCTATTTTGTATCTCGGGTTCTTCTCGAATTTCTTCGAATTCCATAATCTTGCCTTTCTTATCCAATAAGAACTCCTTCTCCAAGAAGGTGGCATTCCTTGAAACAAACACTTTTGTTTCAGCAGGATGATAGAAATAATATCCGATTGAATTCTTCGGATACCCTACAAAATAACATAAGGTGGATCGACTATCCAACTTATCTCCCACTGTCTGCTTCACGTAAGCAGGACATCCCCAAATCCTCAAGTACGAATACTTAGGAGCTTTGCCATTCCATAACTCGTATGGTATTTTATTTACTGCTTTAGTGTGGACGTTGTTTAACAACACTACCGCCGTTTCAAGCGCGTAGCCCCAAAACGAAGGTGGGAGCTCAGTGAAGCTCATCATGGATCGAACCATGTCCAACAAAGTTCGATTGCGACGCTCCGAAACACCATTAAGCTGAGGTGTCTTAGGAGGAGTCCACTGAGAGAGAATCCCATTCTCTTTTAGATAGTCCAAAAACTCGGTACTTAAGTATTCTCCACCTCTATCCGATCGAAGTGCCTTCATACTTTTACCTAGTTTGTTTTCTACTTCAGCCTTGAATTCTTTGAACCTTTCAAATGCTTCAGACTTATATTTCATTAAATATAAATACCCATACCTAGAATGATCATCAGTAAAGGTAATGAAGTAGGTGTTGCCACATTTAGTACCAATCCTAAATGGACCGCAAACATCTGTATGGATCAAATCCAACAGATTTTGACTACGCTCAGGTTTCCCTTTGAAAGGAGATTTAGTCATTTTTCCATTTAGGCAGGACTCACAAGTAGGTAGAGAGTTAATATCAGACATATCAAACATGCCCTCTCCCACTAGCTTGTTCATCCTCCTTTAGGAAATATGACCTAGCCTAGTATGCCAAAGGTTTGCCGGTTTTTGACTATCGTTCTTCCTTTTAATTGTTGTTACCGGTTTATCAACATAATTAATTGGAACATCTTTTAATTTTAAGCTATATAGATCGTTTTCAAGTTGTCCATTTCCAATCAAACATTCATTCTTGTAAATATTACAAATCTCATTCACAAAATTGCAAGAAAAACCATCTCTATCAAGCATAGAAATAGATATAATATTTTTGACCAAATCCGGAACATATAAAACATCTCTCAAAAATAACTTAAAATTGTTCTGCAAAACTAAATAAATGTCTCCTATAGCTTTGGCTTCGACTCTAGAACCATTCCCGAGCCTTAGCTGGGTCTCACCCATCCTTAGCTTACGACTTCTTGTCATCACTTGTAAATCATTGCAAATGTGAGATCCACATCCGGTATCCAATACCCAAGAAGAAGTATTAAGCGAAACATTTATTTCAATGTAAAACATATCCTTTGCAGTTCGCAACTGTTCGAGGTATTCCTTGCAGTTACGTTTCCAATGACCGGGTTTCTTGCAGTAATGACAAACGTTTTCATCTTTTATCCCATTTGAAACCTTGGCCTTTCCCTTCTTATTTGGTACAATCTTCTTGGGCGGGGCAGAACGTTTCTTACCCTTTCCACTTGGTCCTTTCTTAGAGTTAGAATAGGAGCCAACCAAGAGTACCGGTTTATCCTTCTTTAGTGTGGCTTCGTATGTGACAAGCATATTGATCATCTCTTCAAGGGTGGCCTCTATCTTGTTCATATTGAAGTTCATCACAAAACCATCAAATGATGAAGGAAGTGATAGAAGCAACAAGTCCGCGCTAAGTTCATGCTCCAAAGTCAAGTCGAGTGTTACCAACTTTTCAATGAGCCCAATCATGCGCACCCCATGCTCACGGACCGAAGTCCCATCTTGCATGCGGCTCGTCATGAGCTCTCTGACGGTGGCATACCTCTCCGACCTTGACTGAGCTCCAAAGAGTTCCTTGAGGTTCTTGTGAATGTCAGCAGCATTCACGGTATCCTCGAATCTCCTTTGAAGCTCATCAAACATCGAAGCCTGCATGTAGCATTTGGCCTTGATATCATGGTCCCACCATAAATCAAGTTTGGTCAACTCTTCCGGACTTGTATTAGCCGGGGCTTCCTTCGGAGGCGGCTTCTCTAACACGTAGAAAGCTTTTTCCGAAGTAAGAATAATTTTCAACTTACAGAACCATTTCGTATAGTTTGCGCCAGTCAATTTGTTTTGTTCGAGAATTGAAAACAGTGGATTGCGAGAAGTCATTGTAATAGTATACTGAAAAGGAAACAGACAATAATCAATGATTGTTTAATTAATTTACTAAGACATAAAATATGGCGAATTTTAATTTTATGAATTACACTCCCACTATTTTAACGATTTCACTACCCTCTAGTGAAAACGGGAAACTGTTTTCCTTAGTGAGAACATGGAGTCCAATTCAAATCATGATCCCGAATAATATCAGCCAACCATAATTTTCAAAAGGTAGAGCCCAATTACTTCCAAAGTAACCCCCATGTTTTTACCTCATGTCCAATAAAGGCCCAATAATATGACGCCGTTTATTGTGACATGTCAAGATAACCCATCAATATTAAGTTGTGATGGAAGGTCGCCATGTGGATCCCCAATAATATGAGCCAATCCCATGGGAGTTCCACCCAACTTACAACATGTGTCGATCCAATGTACAGCTTTCCGACGAACGGGCCTCCCCAATAATATGAGCCGGACCGTATCCGCGGGTAGCATCTCATACATTGATCGTTGATGGAAGGTAGGAATATTTAAACAATATTTAAATTCTCTTTTTATTAATCTTGATATCAATTTTAAATCATATTTAAAATGAGGAATTTTTAATTTTGAAAATTTGTCTCATCATGCAATTTATGTATGCTTGCGGGATTCATACAATTTAGTCTAAACATGCATACATCAATAATATCATATATTATTTAAGGATGATCGATCCCATTAACTAATCGACCCGTGGTTGCCAATCACGAGTCTAAGTCCAATCCTAGGTGATATGCAAGTATGCAATGCAATCCTATTACATTGAGCTTCCAATTTACATTTCTTCGGTCTTCATTGTCTGCTGGGCCCACCATTTCTTCAAATCTTTGTCTCCCACTAAGTCTAATAAATTTATAATAAATTTTGATGACAAATAGGGGATACATTTTTAGGGGTGGGAACGGGCCATAAACCAGGCCCACTTTTATTACATATGACAATTCATATTGGGCCATAAACCAGACCCATTAATAAATCCAACAACAATAAAAACAAATGTAAATTCCCTAACATACACCTACAAAATTGGTCATGGCAATCGATCATCCTTTATCCATTAATTAATTAAATAATTAAATAATTGGATAAACATGCAAAGGCATCATAATTTAAAAGATAAAATCATATTTTATCTTATCCATCCATAAGATCATATCTTATCATCAATTGTACCAAAATAATTAATTTTATAAAATTTAATTTAACGGATAAAATTTATAAATTTTCCAAAAATTCAAATTTATCCAAAAATCAATTTTAAAATTTTCGGACTCGAACAATTCGATCCGATGCCTCGTGAACCAATCAAAAACAATTTTCGATCGGATCAAAAACTAGAATTTCAAAAAAATTAAAATTTTAATTAAAAATTAAAAAATAATTTTTCCGGGCTGCCCGGGACAAAGCCCGGGCAGGGCAGCTCGTCGCTGCCCGATTTGCCCATTAAAATTTAATTTTAAAATTTTCGTTTTGTTTCAAAAAACCGAGGCTTAAAAATTTTGTACAATCGATTAATTTAATCGTTTGATCTGAGCAACCTGGCTTTGATACCACTGTTGGAAAACTGTGTTCAAATCAATTAAGAATTGATACCCGGTGCAGCGGAAGTTTTAAAAATTTTATTTTTATTATATGGAACGATTCCATATATGGGCATCAAAACTTCTACGATTAAATTTGTTCAAGTAAAAATAAAATCACAATTAAATTTTTACCTCGTCAAGCAAAGGCTTGATCGTGGACTCCAACAGAATTTAATCTGCTCTTCTTGTAAATCCCGGGAACCGATGACAGTCACGATCTAACTCCGGAATTAGGTCCACGAATGAAAAACAGAAACCCTCTGATTGACTGCACTAGAAATCAATCAGAAGTTTTACGTAGAGAATAAACAGATATGATCTGTTAATTCGATTTGTAATTTTTCACAAAAATCACAAGTCGAATTTTCTCCAAAAGGGACAGAGGAATTTTCGAAAAATCCTCTTGAATAGTATAGAGTGAATTTCAAAAATTGCAGTATTCAATGTATGTAATTTTCGAACCCAACACCTCTATTTATAGATAATTTCTAGTTATAATTGTATCAGGACTCTAAATCCTTAAAGCCCACAATCCATAACCTAAGCCCAACAAGCCAAGCCTGTTGTTATAGAAATTAATATAAAATTCATCGTGACTCCGATTGATAAACTAATTTCACCAATGTGCACAGAAACCATTTCTGCATCTTTTAGAGTCAAGATAATTTTTCTGAATCCGAATTCAGTGATTTCCAAAAATGTCCATCCCTATGTCATTTTAGGAAATCCCACTCCCTTTAGTTAAGAAGTCCAACTTCTCTTTCATGAAATTTAACTCTTTAAATTTAACTATCTCTACGGGGGTTTAGTAATCCATTATTTGTGTAACCCTCAATGGTTCAGGAATACAGCTAGTCGTGGGCTCACAACTCCTTGTGACTCGGAACAACAATTTCCGACTTACCCATCGAATCATGGTAAGAGCGCCTAGCAACATCGCCCCATGATTCCCTAGGTATTACTGATATTGCCTGCAAGAACCAGTAGATTTTGGTTAGCATACAGTACGGTCCCTTCATCCATATATCCCGATCGAATCAACAACCATTGGTATATCGAGAGTCGTTCGAGATTCGATAACTATGCATAACATCTCGGAGATCTATTAGTGACATCGCATGTGTTACTAGGAACACCAAGTAACCTAAAACACATCATGTACTCTGGCCAGAGATTCGTCAAACTAATATCTCCTCAGATCGCATAGGATATCCACACTCGCAAGTATGTGGTGAATCCTTGACAACAAAGCATCGACTCCTATATGTGTCGTAACTGTACCCAATCCCGACACCTGATGACCCCAATAGAGTCGGTAAACGAGTCAAAGTACAGTACTAGCATATAGAGTCTCAATGATGTTTCAAGTAATAAGGACTAATGGTGTACAACCAAAACCGCGGACTTTATCCACTCAATAAGTGATAACCACTTGGAAAGTCCGAATAGGGTAGTTCGATCATTCATCATATGAATATCCATTTGCATGCTGTGAACATCTCTATGTTCCACACCAATGAAACGTGGTACTCGGCATCGCAAATGCTAGTCTCAATCTCGAGCGATCCTTATCCTTATTTGCGGACGGCTCAATTGACTAGGAACAGTTTAGAATATAAAGTGACTATAAGATGTGTTTCATGATAGCCATCCCCATGTGCTACCACATCTTACATACACTATAGTATATTCAAGGTCTTTATCAAAACAACAATAGTATATCATAATATGACATTATGAAGAAAGATAAAGTCAATGTCATTATAAAAGTGTAAATTATATTAAACAAAAGATTGTTTATACATAGAGTCATAAAAGCCCTTAGCCACAAGTTTGCTAACCGGGCACCCACTCTTTCACTAGGTACCTTCCTTTGAATGATAGCTGAGACTTGTTCTCCCAATTCGACTCTCTTACATCCCTTCAACTTATGTTTTCTTTTCGCAGTACATAATTCTTTCAAAAATTTAGCATAACGAGGTACTTGCTTAATAGCATCTAACAATGGAGTATTTACCTCGCATCTATGAAAAGTTTCATATAATCCCTTAATACTTTCATCTTTCCAAGACTCTTTCAATTCTAAAGGAAAAGGGGCCACAGGCTTATAGTCAGAAAGCGGAGGAAACTTACCTCTTGATGCATTCTTTTGAATAGATTCACTCTCCTCAACCTTAGATTCCTTGTCATATTCAGTCTCTACCTGTAGCGACCCTACTCGGATCCACTACCTAATCAGAGTGATTAGCGCAAGCAACAATAATTAAAGCGTTAAATAGCGGATAATTCCAATGTACAACAAATCCAATCGGCAGAATATAACCGACGATAGAAATAGTGTATAATTCTTTATACAATCAAATCGAAATTAGGGTATCAGAATCCCTAACAAAACTACCTCTGCACGGTAGAAACCTCAACCCTGCTGGGAACCACCGGGACCGTCCAGCCTCAGACCTGACCCACCACAAGGTGTCCCAAAACACGAAACATAAAGGGAGTGAGCGACTACGCTCAATACGGAAGCAATGATATAAATACAAATATGAGCATGCACATGACATTAAAATCATGGTTAAATCACTTTACACATGGCGCCTGGAATACACAGTACTGGGCAAGAGAGCGACTCCGCGTGGTACTCGTATATTCCTGAGACACGAATCCTCAGGAAGAATCGTCTCGACTGATGGAAACTGTCATGACTCACATCATACCCGATGCAGTTTCCGTAAAAACATATGCATGTGCTAAAAACAAGAAAACATAGCCAATACATCACATACATCATGCATCACACACATATGTATAAATATCATGCCGGCTATCTCGGTCAATACTTACGTACCTCTAACACTGCAGGTCAACTCCTAGCACACCCGTCTAGGTCCAAAGCCTACAAGTCTGCTCTATTGCGTCTACACATGCAAAAGTCCATGAATCACTATAAACGCTCTAAAAGCCTTAACTAAGCTATTTCATACTCCTAAATATTTTTAGGAAGCCAAATTATACCTTCGTCCGTCGTCAGCCCGCTGGTGTAGAATCGCCTCAAAACTTAGGCACACCTCCGCTACGACGTCGGGATCGCTAGGCAACTTCCGGATTCCAAATAGGATGCCTAGAACTCCGTAGATCTAAGTAAGAAGGTTCGAAAACCAAAGGAAAGTAGGGGAAATCGGTGCACAGAATGAGGGCTTGGACACCATATTTACAGACGGCGATCGGAACGTCCGATCCCTCATCGGAACGTCCGATCGCGAACGGAGCATCCGATCGTGACATTGGAACATCCGATGTCACCTCACGTGCATAAGCAGTGACATCATCTTGCTGACGTCGGTGATGACGCCAGCCCTAGCCAGAACGGAACGTCCGATCCTCCAACAAAACGTCCGATCCCGATCGGAGCTTCCGATCTGTGCTTCGGAGCTTCCGATCCACTTCGGATAATTTTAGGCAAAATTTAGTAATTAATTTCCTTAATTACCTTGATTAATTGCGGGTCACTACATTCTCCCCCACTTAAGAAATTTCGTCCTCGAAATTACATTTTAAGGAAAACATAGAATGCAAAATCAATGCTCTTATTACAACTGAACAATATACATTCGATACAACAGAGTACAAAATCTTAAAACAACTCGGGGTGCTCGGCTAACATCCGACTCTCCAACTCCCAAGTAGCTTCCTCTGTACCTCTACGTTGCCACTGTACCATCACCAATGGTATGCACTTGTTACGAAGCACCTTGTCCTTCCTGTCGAGAATCCTGAGAGGTTTCTCCACATATGACAAATCGTGGTCTAGTTGCACCTCAGTCGGACGCAAGATGTGGGACTGATCCACCACGTACTGTCTCAACAAAGACACGTGAAACACATCATGAATCTTCGAAAGATTCGGTGGCAAGGCTAGAAGATAAGCCACGTCTCCAACTTTCTCGAGAATCTCGAAAGGACCAATAAATCTTGGTGACAACTTACCCTTGAGACCAAACCTCATCACCTTCCGGAAAGGTGATACACGCAAGAATACATACTCTCCTTCTTCAAAATGAAGTGGCCTGCGGTGAGTGTTCGCGTAGCTAGCCTGTCGATCCTGGGATGCCTTAATCCTGCGTTGGATCAATTCTACTGCATCAGTCATCTGCTGAATCATCTGAGGACCCTCCACCTGCCACTCACCCACCTCGTCCCAAAACAAAGGTGTACGACAATGACGTCCATAAAGAGCCTTAAATGGTTCCATGCCAATGCTGCTATGGTAGCTATTGTTATAAGCGAACTCCACCAATGGCAAATGATCGTGCCATGCTGGGCCAAAATCCATTACGGTAGCTCGAAGCATGTCCTCGAGAGTACGGATAGTCCTCTCCGATTGTCCATCAGTCTCTGGATGATACGCTGTGCTCAAACTCAAAGTGGTACCAAGAGCACGCTGAAAACTCCCCCAAAATCTTGAGGTGAAACGAGGATCTCTGTCGCTCACAATACTCAGTGGAATACCATGCAAACGGACAATCTCTTGCACATACAGCCGTTCCATCCTGTCGAAGGTGAAATCCCGGTTATATGGTAAGAAATGCGCGGATTTCGACAATCGGTCAACAACAACCCAAATTGCGTTGCAATTCCTGGAAGACATAGGCAAGTGGGTGACAAAGTCCATCGTCACATGCTCCCACTTCCACTCAGGAATATCGAGATTGTGAAGTAGACCTCCGGGTCGACGATACTCTGCCTTGACCTGCTGACACACAAGGCATCGGGACACGAACTGATAAACGCTGCGCTTCATTCCTTTCCACCAAAATTGAGTACATAGATCCTTATACATCTTCATGCTGCCAGGATGTACTGAGAACCTACTATGATGAGCTTGCGATAAGATCTCGTCTCTAAGTGTGGAATCATCAGGCACAACCACACGGCCAGAAAGACACAACAAACCATCCGCCTGAAAATGGAAACCAGCTGAATTCTCACCCTCATTGAATCGGGCTAATCTCTGCATCTTGGGATCAACACCCTGTGCCTCACGAATACGTCTATACAAGGCTGGCTCGGCAAGCACAGACGCAACACGAACTCCCTGTTGTTCCTTTTTATGACGGAAAGTGAAACCCAAGGAACAACACTCTTCGACAATTCGTGACACTGCACTGGTACGAAGGGAACTCAAATAAATCTTGCGACTAAGCGCATCAGCAACCAGATTAGAAGATCCTGGATGGTAATTGATTTCTCAATCATAGTCCTTCAGCAAGTCCATCCAACGGCGTTGTCGCATGTTCAACTATAGTAACCCAGATACCATTTTAAGATAATAATATGTTAAACATGATTAAGGGTTGGTATTTAACCAATTTCGAAAGTGTTATTGGACTTCAGAAGTAAAATTTGGGTTTTTTAATTTTGGGTCGGATAGTAAGCTCCGATCCTAGATAGTAAGCTCCGATCGGAACGGAAGCTCCGATCCTGGAATGGAAGTTCCGATCCCCAGCTGCCAGAAATGATCGATGACTCAGTCGCAAGTTTTGACAAGTGTCGATCATAGAGCAGATCGGAAGCTCCGATCGTAGATCGGAAGTTCCGATCCTGGCGTGGCAGACATGCACACAATGAGCTGGATCGGAAGCTCCGATCCCAAAATCGAAAGTTTCGATCCTGGCCGAGAAATTTGGCTATAAATAAGGCCGTTCAGAGTTCATTTTCAATTACGAATTCCCGAGTTTCCTTCTTCAGTTATATAGTGTGAGATATACACTTGAGGGCCCTATCGGTTATAATCGAAGTTCTGGAATAATCAAGTTGTGGTTATAGTCATCCGGGACTAGCGTCTTCAAAGGGCTTACTTTGGACGAAGGTATGGTCCGGGAATCTATTTAAGTTTTGGGAGTACTTATTAGCTTAGTTAAGGCTTATAGAACTTGTGTAGTGATACGGTGAACTTTTAAATATAGGCTTGGAACCTAGGATCTACTTTACTTGAACTAGCCTAGAGGTACGTACACATTGACTGAGATTGCCAGCGAGTATACATGTTTATATGTTGCATTGATTTGGCATTATTATATGGCATGATGTATGATTTACCGTTTTCTATACTCATATGTCATGTGCATATACACGTTGAGCCTATTCCTTGTTATACCTGATTATAGAGACGCTCAGCTCTATACTCGATAGTCTGTCACTGAGAGTACCGCGACAGCGGGGGCATTTATGTCTGTCTACTCTGGTGTACTAGACGAGTGTGGTTGCACCTAGAGGTTGATCCGTGCGGTGGCAGCACTCATATGGCGCCGGTTCTGAGCATGACTTTTCAGATGATCTTTTACCAGTCATCATGTAGCATGCATTATATACATATGTTTACTCATGTCTATGTACTGGGCGTAGCGCTCACGTCCTAGTTGTTATCTTGGACACCCTATTCCATGGGGCAGGTCGCAGGATGGACGGAGCTGGTAGTTCAAGGCAGGACTAGGAAGCAGGAGCCTTGAGGATTTTATTATACAGCAGGATTCGATATAGCTGTATAATGTTTACTGTTTAAGATTTCGATTTGGTTGTATCACTACAGATTTAAGTCTGGATTATGTTACTAAGCTGATATGTAAATTATGGTTTTGTTTCCGCATGTCTTACTCTGTTAAGTTATTTTGTTGTATTAATTTTAATGCATGTTATTATTTGCCAGTTAGTAGGTGATACCATGCATGGTCACTACATTTTTGGTATCAGAGCATGCATAGATTTTGGGATTAGTACTTGGGATTTAGTTTAGTCTTGAGTAATTCTTGCGCATTTGGGATTTTAATGTGCAATTCTTTTCAGGATATGGCTGACGAGAGTCACGGTAGTGTTGGCCAGGGAGGTGGTCATCATCATCGTCTCCATCATCATCAGGATGATCAACATCGTCCTCATGAGGGTCGACGTCGCTATACTATTAATAAGTTCATGCAGGTAGGACCGAAACCCTTAGTGGGAGGCGAGAATCCTGAACAAGCTAGAAGCTGGATGTCTAAACTTGAGAGCACGTTCCGAGCTTTCGAGTGTACTGAGGAGCAGAAAATGGAAGTTCTAAAATTCGTTCTAGAGGATAGAGCACGTTTTTGGTGGGATGCCAAGGTTGCTCAAGCACGTACTGAGAGAGGACAGGTGACTTGGGGGGATTTCTGTCGGGAGTTTCAGAAATTATATTTTCCTCCGGCTGTTCGCCAAGCTTGATCTATGGAGTTGCTTACTTTGGGCCAAGGATCAATGACTATTGATCAGTATCAGCAGCGATTTCTTGATCTGCTACCTTTCAGTCCTCATATTAATGCGAGTGATGCGTCGAAGTATGATATCTTTCTGCAAGGCCTGAACCAAGATATCTACGCACAGGTTGTCGTCTGTGATGACCCGGTGTCTTATGAGACTTTGGTGAACCGTTGCCGTCTTGTGGAGACCAGCAACAGGCGTGGACAGTTGATGATGCCAGCACAGCCTAGTGGATTTGTTGAGCCTCGAGCTCAATCTGTTGTGCAATCTGTACCTACGTCTTCTTCTACTCCTACTACTTCGTCTGGTTCTCATGGTTCACGAGGTACATTTCGCTTTGGGAAGAAGAAGAAGAAGAAGGAGGAGTTTTGTAGCCACTGTGGTGGGAAGAATCCTGCAGCTTCATGTTGGAGAGCTACTGGGGCTTGTTATATTTGTTGTCATCAGGGACATCTGCGGAGAGATTGTCCTCAGCGCATGGGTTCTGCTAGTGGATCGGGATCCCAGGTTGGATCTCAGGCTTCTATTGTTCCACATCAGCAGCCGGCACCACAGAGTTCTTCTGGTTATCGTCCCCAGACTCAAGGGCAGGTGTTTGCTCTGTCTCAGGAGCAGGCTACTGAGGGAAGCGATCGCATGTTGGCAGGTAACTTCTTGTTATGTGGTATTCCTGCACTTGTATTAATTGATACTGGAGCATCGCATTCCTTTATTTCTAGTCGCTTCGTTAAGAGACATAGATTACCTTAAGTATCATTAGATATGGATTTAGTTGTATCTACTCCGTTAGAGCAGGAGGTAGTAACTAAGCGTCTAGTGATGGGTTGCCTTCTGGAATTTGAGGGTAATGTGTTATCGGCTAATTTGATGATATTAGCGATGACGGATTTTGATTGTATTTTGGGAATAGATATGCTGACTTTGTATCACGCTACTGTGGATTGTTATCAGCGTCTGGTACAGTTTCATCCCGTTAAGGGTGATAGCTGGTACTTTTATGGTGAGGGTGCGCGACCTCCGATGCCACTTGTTTCGGCTCTGAAGGCATGTCATGTCTTGGAGTCAGGTGGGGAGGGCTACCTCATCTATGCGGTTGATATGTCTACGAGTAGTCCGGGTATTGATCATCTACCGATTGTCAGCGAGTTTCCTGACGTATTCCCTGATGAGATTCCTGGTTTTTCTCCGGTTCGAGAGGTTGAATTTGGTATTGATCTAGTACCAGGAACTACGCCTATATCCCGAGCACCTTATCGTCTGGCACCGTCAGAGATGAGGGAATTGAAATAGAAGTTGCAAGATCTGCTTGATAAGGGATATATTCGTCCGAGTGTTTCTCCATGGGGAGCACCTGTTTTGTTTGTCAAGAAAAAGGATGGATCGATGCGATTATGTATTGATTACAGGCAGTTGAATCGTGTCACCATCAAGAATAAGTATCCTTTGCCGCGGATTGATGATCTGTTCGATCAACTACAGGGTACTTCTGTTTATTCGAAGATAGATCTTAGATCTGGATACCATCAGATGCGGGTACGAGACTCAGATATATCTACGACTGCTTTCAGGACCAGATACGGGCATTATGAGTTTCTGGTGATGCCATTCGGTTTGACGAATGCACCGGCAGTCTTTATGAATCTGATGAATCAGGTATTTCGAGATTATCTGGATAGATTTGTCATCGTCTTCATAGATGATATTCTTGTTTATTCTCATGACAAGGATGAGCATGCACAACATTTGAGGATTGTTCTACAGACGTTACGAGATAAGCAGCTATATGCGAAATTGAGCAAGTGTGAATTGTGGCTTGATCGGGTAGTGTTTCTCGGTCATGTGATTTCTAGAGAAGGGATATCTGTTGATCCTAGTAAGATAGAGGCAGTGCTGAACTGGTCTCGTCCGACAACGTTTGCTGAGATTCGTAGTTTCTTGGGTCTAGCGGGATATTACCGTCGGTTCATCGAGAATTTTTCACAGTTGGCCAGGCCTTTGACTCAGCTTACTCGGAAAGATGTTACCTTCATTTGGTCCTCGGATTGTGAGGAGTCGTTTCACGAGCTGCGTAGACGTCTTACTACTGCACCTGTGCTAGCTCTACCTTCTGGATCAGGAGGTTATGTTGTTTATACTGATGCCTCTGGTCAGGGGTTGGGATGTGTGTTGACACAGCATGGACATGTTATTGCCTATGCTTCTCGACAGTTGAAGACGCATGAGAATAACTATCCAGTGCATGATCTCGAGTTAGCCGCCATTGTATTTGCGCTCAAGATTTGGAGACATTATCTTTATGGCGAGAAATTTGAGATATTCACGGATCATAAGAGTTTGAAGTATTTATTCACTCAGGAGGAGTTGAATATGCGACAGAGACGCTGGATGGATCTTCTGAAGGATTATGATTGTGAAATCAAATATCATCCAGGTTCTGTTAATCTGACTGCTGATGCCTTGAGTCGGCAGGTGACACTTTCTGCACTTCATACTAGTGAAATATCTCATATGATTCAAGAGTGTTGTTCATTAAGTTTTACGCTCAAGCACAAGAAAGGGAGGAATGAGATTCGTTTGTATACTATTCTATCTGAGCCAACATTGTATTCTTGGATCAGAGATGCTCAGATATCTGATGTTAAGACTCAGCGATTGGCACGTCTAGCCAATGGAGTTAATACATCTGGATTCCATTTTCAGGCAGATGGTTTATTGTGCCTATCCAATAGAGTGGTTGTACCTAATATTGCGGAGCTCAGGAATGATATTCTATCTCAAGCTCACAGGAGTCGATTATCAGTTCATCCTGGAAGTATGAAAATGTATAAGGACTTGCGAACTAGATTTTGGTGGAAGGGGATGAAGCGAAGTGTGTATCAATTTGTTTCGAGATGTTTGGTTTGTCAACAGGTCAAGGCTGAACATCGACGACCAGGTGGATTACTGCAGAATCTTGAGATTCCCGAATGGAAGTGGGAGCACGTGACTATGGATTTTGTTACCCACTTGCCTATGACTTCACGTCAGTGTGATGCTATCTGGGTTGTCGTTGACCGTTTGACAAAATCAGCACATTTTATTCCTTATAACCGGGAGTATTCTTATGATCGCATGGCACGCTTATATATCCAGGAGATTGTGCGATTACATGGGATTCCAGTGAGTATTGTCAGTGATAGAGATCCGTGATTTACTTCACGTTTTTGGGTAGTTTTCAGCAGGCGTTGGGTACCACTCTGAGTTTGAGCACTGCGTATCATCCGGAGACTGATGGGCAGTCAGAGCGCATTATTCGTACGCTGGAGGATATGCTACGTTCTTCTGTCATGGACTTTGGTTTATCTTGGCAGGATCAATTACCTTTGATTGAATTTGCCTACAATAATAGTTATCATCGTAGTATTGATATGGCACCTTTCGAGGCATTGTATGGTCGACGGTGTCGTACTCCGTTATTCTGGGATGAAGTCGGGGAACGGCAAGTCGAGGGTCCTGAATTGGTGCAGCAGATTGTAGACAAGGTAGATTTGATCAAGCATAGGATCAAAGTTGCTCAAGATAGACAAGCCAGTTATGCGAATATTCGCCGCAGGACACTTCAGTTTGAGCCTGGTGAATATGTTTTTCTGCGAGTATCACCTTTCAGGAAGGTGATGAGATTCGGTGTGAAAGGCAAGTTGTCTCCTTGTTACATTGGGCCTTTCCAGATACTGGAGAAGATCGGAGATGTTGCTTATCATTTGGCTTTACCGCCATCTCTTTCCAGTATACACAATGTTTTTCATGTGTCATTGCTTCGACAGTACATAGCTGATGAATCTCATGTGATTCAGCCTACTGATATTCAGCTAGAACCAGATCTGTCTTTTGTTGAACGACCAATCTGTATCCTAGACAGGAAGGAGAAAGTTCTTCGGAACAAGACTATACCACTTGTGATGGTACAGTGGCAGCGCCGAGGCGTTGAAGAAGAAACTTGGGAAACTGAGAGTCGTATGCGAGCAGAATATCCTGAGTTGTTTGCTTTGTATTTTTTATTACCATGTAAGATGTACTTACAGTTGTTGTAATAAGCCATGGTTTGATGTTTCATATTGTTATCTTTATTGTCTTTAGATGTTATTTCGCGGACGAAATATCTAAAGGTGGGGAGAATGTAGTAACCCAGATACCATTTTAAGATAATAATATGTTAAACATGATTAAGGGTTGGTATTTAACCAATTTCGGAAGTGTTATTGGACTTCAGAAGTAAAATTTGTGTTTTTTAATTTTGGGCCGGATAGTAAGCTCCGATCCTAGATAGTAAGCTCCGATCGAAACGGAAGCTCCGATCCTGGAACGGAAGTTCCGATCCCCAGCTGCCAGAAATGATCGATGACTCAGTCGCGAGTTTTGACAAGTGTCGATCATAGAGCAGATCGGAAGCTCCGATCGTAGATCGGAAGTTCCGATCCTGGCATGGCAGACTTGCACACAATGAGCTGGATCGGAAGCTCCGATCCCAAAATCGGAAGTTCCGATCCTGGCCGAGAATTTTGGCTATAAATAGGGCCGTTCAGAGTTCATTTTCAATTACGAATTCCCGAGTTTCCTTCTTAAGTTATATAGTGTGAGATATACACTTGAGGGCCCTATCGGTTATAATCAAAGTTCTGGAATAATCAAGTTGTGGTTATAGTCATCCGGGACTAGCGTCTTCAAAGGGCTTACTTTGGACGAAGGTATGGTCCGGGAATCTATTTAAGTTTTGGGAGTACTTATTAGCTTAGTTAAGGCTTATAGAACTTGTGTAGTGATACGGTGAACTTTTAAATATAGGCTTGGAACCTAGGATCTACTTTACTTGAACTAGCCTAGAGGTACGTACACATTGACTGAGATTGCCAGCGAGTATACATGTTTATATGTTGCATTGATTTGGCATTATTATATGGCATGATGTATGATTTACCGTTTTCTATACTCATATGTCATGTGCATATACACGTTGAGCCTATTCCTTGTTATACCTGATTATAGAGACGCTCAGCTCTATACTCGATAGTCTGTCACTGAGAGTACCGCGACAGCGGGGGCATTTATGTCTGTCTACTCTGGTGTACTAGACGAGTGTGGTTGCACCTAGAGGTTGATCCGTGCGGTGGCAGCACTCATATGGCGCCGGTTCTGAGCATGACTTTTCAGATGATCTTTTACCAGTCATCATGTAGCATGCATTATATACATATGTTTACTCATGTCTATGTACTGGGCGTAGCGCTCACGTCCTAGTTGTTATCTTGGACACCCTATTCCATGGGGCAGGTCGCAGGATGGACGGAGCTGGTAGTTCAAGGCAGGACTAGGAAGCAGGAGCCTTGAGGATTTTATTATACAGCAGGATTCGATATAGCTGTATAATGTTTACTGTTTAAGATTTCGATTTGGTTGTATCACTACAGATTTAAGTCTGGATTATGTTACTAAGCTGATATGTAAATTATGGTTTTGTTTCCGCATGTCTTACTCTGTTAAGTTATTTTGTTGTATTAATTTTAATGCATGTTATTATTTGCCAGTTAGTAGGTGATACCATGCATGGTCACTACATTTTTGGTATCAGAGCATGCATAGATTTTGGGATTAGTACTTGGGATTTAGTTTAGTCTTGAGTAATTCTTGCGCATTTGGGATTTTAATGTGCAATTCTTTTCAGGATATGGCTGACGAGAGTCACGGTAGTGTTGGCCAGGGAGGTGGTCATCATCATCGTCTCCATCATCATCAGGATGATCAACATCGTCCTCATGAGGGTCGACGTCGCTATACTATTAATAAGTTCATGCAGGTAGGACCGAAACCCTTAGTGGGAGGCGAGAATCCTGAACAAGCTAGAAGCTGGATGTCTAAACTTGAGAGCACGTTCCGAGCTTTCGAGTGTACTGAGGAGCAGAAAATGGAAGTTCTAAAATTCGTTCTAGAGGATAGAGCACGTTTTTGGTGGGATGCCAAGGTTGCTCAGGCACGTACTGAGAGAGGACAGGTGACTTGGGGGGATTTCTGTCGGGAGTTTCAGAAATTATATTTTCCTCCGGCTGTTCGCCAAGCTTGATCTATGGAGTTGCTTACTTTGGGCCAAGGATCAATGACTATTGATCAGTATCAGCAGCGATTTCTTGATCTGCTACCTTTCAGTCCTCATATTAATGCGAGTGATGCGTCGAAGTATGATATCTTTCTGCAAGGCCTGAACCAAGATATCTACGCACAGGTTGTCGTCTGTGATGACCCGGTGTCTTATGAGACTTTGGTGAACCGTTGCCGTCTTGTGGAGACCAGCAACAGGCGTGGACAGTTGATGATGCCAGCACAGCCTAGTGGATTTGTTGAGCCTCGAGCTCAATCTGTTGTGCAATCTGTACCTACGTCTTCTTCTACTCCTACTACTTCGTCTGGTTCTCATGGTTCACGAGGTACATTTCGCTTTGGGAAGAAGAAGAAGAAGAAGGAGGAGTTTTGTAGCCACTGTGGTGGGAAGAATCCTGCAGCTTCATGTTGGAGAGCTACTGGGGCTTGTTATATTTGTTGTCATCAGGGACATCTGCGGAGAGATTGTCCTCAGCGCATGGGTTCTGCTAGTGGATCGGGATCCCAGGTTGGATCTCAGGCTTCTATTGTTCCACATCAGCAGCCGGCACCACAGAGTTCTTCTGGTTATCGTCCCCAGACTCAAGGGCAGGTGTTTGCTCTGTCTCAGGAGCAGGCTACTGAGGGAAGCGATCGCATGTTGGCAGGTAACTTCTTGTTATGTGGTATTCCTGCACTTGTATTAATTGATACTGGAGCATCGCATTCCTTTATTTCTAGTCGCTTCGTTAAGAGACATAGATTACCTTAAGTATCATTAGATATGGATTTAGTTGTATCTACTCCGTTAGAGCAGGAGGTAGTAACTAAGCGTCTAGTGATGGGTTGCCTTCTGGAATTTGAGGGTAATGTGTTATCGGCTAATTTGATGATATTAGCGATGACGGATTTTGATTGTATTTTGGGAATAGATATGCTGACTTTGTATCACGCTACTGTGGATTGTTATCAGCGTCTGGTACAGTTTCATCCCGTTAAGGGTGATAGCTGGTACTTTTATGGTGAGGGTGCGCGACCTCCGATGCCACTTGTTTCGGCTCTGAAGGCATGTCATGTCTTGGAGTCAGGTGGGAGGGCTACCTCATCTATGCGGTTGATATGTCTACGAGTAGTCCGGGTATTGATCATCTACCGATTGTCAGCGAGTTTCCTGACGTATTCCCTGATGAGATTCCTGGTTTTTCTCCGGTTCGAGAGGTTGAATTTGGTATTGATCTAGTACCAGGAACTACGCCTATATCCCGAGCACCTTATCGTCTGGCACCGTCAGAGATGAGGGAATTGAAATAGAAGTTGCAAGATCTGCTTGATAAGGGATATATTCGTCCGAGTGTTTCTCCATGGGGAGCACCTGTTTTGTTTGTCAAGAAAAAGGATGGATCGATGCGATTATGTATTGATTACAGGCAGTTGAATCGTGTCACCATCAAGAATAAGTATCCTTTGCCGCGGATTGATGATCTGTTCGATCAACTACAGGGTACTTCTGTTTATTCGAAGATAGATCTTAGATCTGGATACCATCAGATGCGGGTACGAGACTCAGATATATCTACGACTGCTTTCAGGACCAGATACGGGCATTATGAGTTTCTGGTGATGCCATTCGGTTTGACGAATGCACCGGCAGTCTTTATGAATCTGATGAATCAGGTATTTCGAGATTATCTGGATAGATTTGTCATCGTCTTCATAGATGATATTCTTGTTTATTCTCATGACAAGGATGAGCATGCACAACATTTGAGGATTGTTCTACAGACGTTACGAGATAAGCAGCTATATGCGAAATTGAGCAAGTGTGAATTGTGGCTTGATCGGGTAGTGTTTCTCGGTCATGTGATTTCTAGAGAAGGGATATCTGTTGATCCTAGTAAGATAGAGGCAGTGCTGAACTGGTCTCGTCCGACAACGTTTGCTGAGATTCGTAGTTTCTTGGGTCTAGCGGGATATTACCGTCGGTTCATCGAGAATTTTTCACAGTTGGCCAGGCCTTTGACTCAGCTTACTCGGAAAGATGTTACCTTCATTTGGTCCTCGGATTGTGAGGAGTCGTTTCACGAGCTGCGTAGACGTCTTACTACTGCACCTGTGCTAGCTCTACCTTCTGGATCAGGAGGTTATGTTGTTTATACTGATGCCTCTGGTCAGGGGTTGGGATGTGTGTTGACACAGCATGGACATGTTATTGCCTATGCTTCTCGACAGTTGAAGACGCATGAGAATAACTATCCAGTGCATGATCTCGAGTTAGCCGCCATTGTATTTGCGCTCAAGATTTGGAGACATTATCTTTATGGCGAGAAATTTGAGATATTCACGGATCATAAGAGTTTGAAGTATTTATTCACTCAGGAGGAGTTGAATATGCGACAGAGACGCTGGATGGATCTTCTGAAGGATTATGATTGTGAAATCAAATATCATCCAGGTTCTGTTAATCTGACTGCTGATGCCTTGAGTCGGCAGGTGACACTTTCTGCACTTCATACTAGTGAAATATCTCATATGATTCAAGAGTGTTGTTCATTAAGTTTTACGCTCAAGCACAAGAAAGGGAGGAATGAGATTCGTTTGTATACTATTCTATCTGAGCCAACATTGTATTCTTGGATCAGAGATGCTCAGATATCTGATGTTAAGACTCAGCGATTGGCACGTCTAGCCAATGGAGTTAATACATCTGGATTCCATTTTCAGGCAGATGGTTTATTGTGCCTATCCAATAGAGTGGTTGTACCTAATATTGCGGAGCTCAGGAATGATATTCTATCTCAAGCTCACAGGAGTCGATTATCAGTTCATCCTGGAAGTATGAAAATGTATAAGGACTTGCGAACTAGATTTTGGTGGAAGGGGATGAAGCGAAGTGTGTATCAATTTGTTTCGAGATGTTTGGTTTGTCAACAGGTCAAGGCTGAACATCGACGACCAGGTGGATTACTGCAGAATCTTGAGATTCCCGAATGGAAGTGGGAGCACGTGACTATGGATTTTGTTACCCACTTGCCTATGACTTCACGTCAGTGTGATGCTATCTGGGTTGTCGTTGACCGTTTGACAAAATCAGCACATTTTATTCCTTATAACCGGGAGTATTCTTATGATCGCATGGCACGCTTATATATCCAGGAGATTGTGCGATTACATGGGATTCCAGTGAGTATTGTCAGTGATAGAGATCCGTGATTTACTTCACGTTTTTGGGTAGTTTTCAGCAGGCGTTGGGTACCACTCTGAGTTTGAGCACTGCGTATCATCCGGAGACTGATGGGCAGTCAGAGCGCATTATTCGTACGCTGGAGGATATGCTACGTTCTTCTGTCATGGACTTTGGTTTATCTTGGCAGGATCAATTACCTTTGATTGAATTTGCCTACAATAATAGTTATCATCGTAGTATTGATATGGCACCTTTCGAGGCATTGTATGGTCGACGGTGTCGTACTCCGTTATTCTGGGATGAAGTCGGGGAACGGCAAGTCGAGGGTCCTGAATTGGTGCAGCAGATTGTAGACAAGGTAGATTTGATCAAGCATAGGATCAAAGTTGCTCAAGATAGACAAGCCAGTTATGCGAATATTCGCCGCAGGACACTTCAGTTTGAGCCTGGTGAATATGTTTTTCTGCGAGTATCACCTTTCAGGAAGGTGATGAGATTCGGTGTGAAAGGCAAGTTGTCTCCTTGTTACATTGGGCCTTTCCAGATACTGGAGAAGATCGGAGATGTTGCTTATCATTTGGCTTTACCGCCATCTCTTTCCAGTATACACAATGTTTTTCATGTGTCATTGCTTCGACAGTACATAGCTGATGAATCTCATGTGATTCAGCCTACTGATATTCAGCTAGAACCAGATCTGTCTTTTGTTGAACGACCAATCTGTATCCTAGACAGGAAGGAGAAAGTTCTTCGGAACAAGACTATACCACTTGTGATGGTACAGTGGCAGCGCCGAGGCGTTGAAGAAGAAACTTGGGAAACTGAGAGTCGTATGCGAGCAGAATATCCTGAGTTGTTTGCTTTGTATTTTTTATTACCATGTAAGATGTACTTACAGTTGTTGTAATAAGCCATGGTTTGATGTTTCATATTGTTATCTTTATTGTCTTTAGATGTTATTTCGCGGACGAAATATCTAAAGGTGGGGAGAATGTAGTAACCCAGATACCATTTTAAGATAATAATATGTTAAACATGATTAAGGGTTGGTATTTAACCAATTTCGGAAGTGTTATTGGACTTCAGAAGTAAAATTTGTGTTTTTTAATTTTGGGCCGGATAGTAAGCTCCGATCCTAGATAGTAAGCTCCGATCGAAACGGAAGCTCCGATCCTGGAACGGAAGTTCCGATCCCCAGCTGCCAGAAATGATCGATGACTCAGTCGCGAGTTTTGACAAGTGTCGATCATAGAGCAGATCGGAAGCTCCGATCGTAGATCGGAAGTTCCGATCCTGGCATGGCAGACTTGCACACAATGAGCTGGATCGGAAGCTCCGATCCCAAAATCGGAAGTTCCGATCCTGGCCGAGAATTTTGGCTATAAATAGGGCCGTTCAGAGTTCATTTTCAATTACGAATTCCCGAGTTTCCTTCTTAAGTTATATAGTGTGAGATATACACTTGAGGGCCCTATCGGTTATAATCAAAGTTCTGGAATAATCAAGTTGTGGTTATAGTCATCCGGGACTAGCGTCTTCAAAGGGCTTACTTCGGACGAAGGTATGGTCCGGGAATCTATTTAAGTTTTGGGAGTACTTATTAGCTTAGTTAAGGCTTATAGAACTTGTGTAGTGATACGGTGAACTTTTGAATATAGGCTTGGAACCTAGGATCTACTTTACTTGAACTAGCCTAGAGGTACGTACACATTGACTGAGATTGCCAGCGAGTATACATGTTTATATGTTGCATTTATTTGGCATTATTATATGGCATGATGTATGATTTACCGTTTTCTATACTCATATGTCATGTGCATATACACGTTGAGTCTATTCCTTGTTATACCTGATTATAGAGACGCTCAGCTCTATACTCGATAGTCTGTCACTGAGAGTACCGCGACGGCGGGGGCATTTATGTCTGTCTACTCTGGTGTACTAGACGAGTGTGGTTGCACCCAGAGGTTGATCCGTGCGGTGGCAGCACTCATATGGCGCCGGTTCTGAGCATGACTTTTCAGATGATCTTTTACCAGTCATCATGTAGCATGCATTATATACATATGTTTACTCATGTCTATGTACTGGGCGTAGCGCTCACGTCCTAGTTGTTATCTTAGACAACCTATTCCATGGGGCAGGTCGCAGGATGGACGGAGCTGGTAGTTCAAGGCAGGACTAGGGAGCAGGAGCCTTGAGGATTTTATTATACAGCAGGATTCGATATAGCTGTATAATGTTTACTGTTTAAGATTTCGATTTGGTTGTATCACTACAGATTTAAGTCTGGATTATGTTACTAAGCTGATATGTAAATTATGGTTTTGTTTCCGCATGTCTTACTCTGTTAAGTTATTTTGTTGTATTAAGTTTAATGCATGTTATAAGTTGCCAGTTAGTAGGTGATACCATGCAGGGTCACTACATCAACTCTGCCTGAGTAAACAGGTACTTCAAACTCTTATGATCAGTAAAAATCTGGAATCGTTCACCGTACAAATAATGACGCCATATCTTTAGAGCAAAGACAATGGCTGCAAGCTCTAAATCATGTACGGGATAATTCGCCTCGTTAGTCTTTAGTTGCCTGGAGGCATAGGCAATCACATGCCCATTTTGAGTCAACACACACCCCAAACCCTGAAGAGAAGCATCGGTGTGGACTACGAAACCACCAGATCCAGTCGGCAAGGATAGCACTGGAGCAATCGTCAATCGACGTCTCAACTCACGAAAACTGTCTTCGCATGCGGAAGACCACTCAAAAGAGACATCCTTTCGCGTCAACTATGTCAAAGGCCTGGCTATCTGAGAGAAATTCTCCACGAATTGACGGTAGTATCCGGCCAAACCCAAGAAACTACGAATCTCAGATGATGTCGTTGGGCGCGACCAATTAAGAATAGCCTCTGTCTTGCTAGGATTGACTGATACTCCATCTCTAGAAATGACATGACCAAGGAACACAACTCGGTCAATCCAGAAGTCGCACTTGCTGAGCTTAACATACAACTGATGCTCTCGCAAGGTCTGTAAAATAGTACGAAGATGAAAGGCATGGACATCCATGCTACGAGAATACACAAGGATGTCATCGATGAACACTACAACGAACTTATCCAAGAGATCTCGGAAAATCTTGTTCATCAAATCCATGAAAACAGCTGGAGCATTCGTCAGACCAAATGGCATCACTAAAAACTCATAGTGCCCATATCGAGTACGAAATGCTGTCTTCGAAACATCCTCGTCTCTAACTCGCAACTGATGATACCCAGAACGCAAGTCGATCTTGGAATAGATAGAAGTACCCTGCAATTGATCAAACAGATCGTCAATCCGTGGGAGAGGATACTTGTTCTTTACTGTCACTTTGTTCAACTAACGATAGTCAATGAACAAACGCATCGAACCATCCTTCTTCTTGACGAATAAAACCGGGGCTCCCCAAGGTGAAACACTGGGTCGAATGTAGCCCTTATCAAGAAGATCCTGCAACTGCTGCTGCAACTCTCGCATCTCAGATGGAGCTAATCGGTACGGTGCTCGGGAAATCGGCGTTGTCCCTGGCAACAAGTCAATGCCAAACTCGATCTCTCGCACAGGTGGTAACCCTGGAATCTCGTCGGGAAACACATCCGGGAACTCACTGACTACTGGTATCTCCTCCATGTCCGGGCCCTCTAAGGATGCATCAATCGCATAGATCAGGTAGCCTTCCCCGCCAGACTCTAAAGCACGTCGGGCTTTCAGAGCAGAAACCACTGGCATCGGGGGTCGCGCTCCCTCACCATAGAAATACCAAGCATCCTCAGCCTCGAGGTGAAACTGGACAAATCTCTGGTAGCAATCCACTACCGCTCGATACGAAGTCAGAAGATCAATCCCGATGATACCATCAAAGTCATCCATCGCTAAAACCATCAGGTTAGCGCTCAACAGATGTCCCTCAAATCCCAAAATACAACCCAAAACAAGACGCTTAGCTAAGACTTCCTGACCCATCGGAGTCGAAACCGCTAACAAGACGTCTAAGGAAACAAAAGGTAATCTATGCCTCTTAACAAACCGAGCTGATATGAATGAATGCGAAGCACCAGTATCGATCAAAAGATAGGAAGGAAAACCGCACAAACTAAAAGTACCTGTAAATATGTTCTCACTGTCTGCCTGAGCCTGCTCCTGGTTCAGCGCAAACACCTGCCCCTGAGCACGTGGGCGCGATGACTGTCCTCTCGAAGAAGACTTAGAATGATGTCGCTGTGATGGCTGCGACTGCTGATGCTGCTGCGGCGAAGGCTGCTGCTGATACTGCGGTGGCTGATAGATAGTGCTGCTGATACTACTTCGTCTGATGCAAAGCTGGAGGAAAGTAATTCTTCTCAAAGGGAGACTTAAACTCAGCCCAAGTAGCGGTACCTCTGGCGGCAGTAAACGGAGTAGAAGTAGCTCTCCACCACCTCTTCGCATTTCCCTCTAGGACAAAAGCTAAAGTCTCCATCTTTTGGGCTTCAGTACACTGATACTCCCGAAAACAACTCTCCATATGCTCCAACCAGTCCTCAGCAACTGCAGGAGCCTCCCCACCTACCAATGGCTTAGGAGCCATCTGAAGAAAACGATTCATACTAAAACGCCTATGATCCTCATGATGATGTCTATGGTGATGTCTCCTTGGTGGATCACCCCAACGACCACCGCTAGCCTGACTCTCATAATCATCATCTGCCATCTTTCAATAACAACAGACAACTCTTAAAATCCGTTTTACTAATTCCCAATTGCAATGCGCTTTGATACCAATAAATGTAGCAACCCTACCCGGATCCACTACCTAATCAGAGTGATTAGCGCAAGCAACAATAATTAAAGCGTTAAATAGCGGATAATTCCAAAGTACAACAAATCCAATCGGCAGAATACAACCGACGATAAAAACAGTGTATAATTATTTATACAACCAAATCGAAATTAGGGTATCAGAATCCCTAACAAAACTACCTCTGCACGGTAGCAACCTCAACCCTGCTGGGAACCACCGGGACCGTCCAGCCTCAGACCTGACCCACCACAAGGTGTCCCAAAACACGAAACATAAAGGGCGTGAGCGATTATGCTTAATACGGAAGCAATGATATAAATACAAATATGAACATGCACATGACTTTAAAATCATGGTTAAATCACTTTACTCATGGCGCCTGGAATACACAGTACCGGGCAAGAGAGCGACTCCGCGTGGTACTCGTATATTCCTGAGACACGAATCCTCAGGAAGAATCGCCTCGACTGATGGAAACTGTCATGACTCACATCATACCCGATGCAGTCTCCGTAAAAACATATGCATGTGCTAAAAACAGTAAAACATAGCCAATACAGCACATACATCATGCATCACAGACATATGTATAAATATCATGCCGGCTATCTCGGTCAATACTTACGTACCTCTAACACTGCAGGTCAACTCCTAGCACACCCGTCTAGGTCCAAAGCCTACAAGTCTGCTCTACTGCGTCTACACATGAAAAAGTCCATGCATCACTATAAACGCTCTAAAAGCCTTAACTAAGCTATTTCATACTCCTAAATATTTTTAGGAAGCCAAATTGTACCTTCGTCCGTCGTCAGCCCGCTGGTGTAGAATCGCCTCAAAACTTAGGCACACCTCCGCTACGACGCCGGGATCGCTAGGCAACTTCCGGATTCCCAATAGGATGCCTAGAACTCCGTAGATCTAAGTAAGAAGGTTCAAAAACCAGAGGAAAGGAGGGGAAATCGGTGCACAGAATGAGGGCTCGGACCCCTTATTTATAGACGGCGATCGGAACGTCCGATCCCTCATCGGAACGTCCGATCGCGAACGGAGCGTCCGATCGTGACATTGGAACGTCCTATGTCACCTCACGTGCATAAGCAGTGACGTCATCTTGCTGACGTCGGTGATGACGCACGCCCTAGCCAGAACGGAATGTCCGATCCTCCAACGGAACGTCCGATCCCGATCGGAGCTTCCGATCTATGCTTCGGAGCTTCCGATCCACTTCGGATAATTTTAGGCAAAATTTAGTAATTAATTTCCTTAATTACCTTGATTAATTGCGGGTCACTACACTACCGGTTCTTGGACCAATCCTTCACGAATCTGCAGCTCTCGTCCACTCCTCAACGTAATAGCGCTCACGTTTTCCTTCGAATTCACTACTGTCTGTGATGGTAAAACTCCAGACTCTTGTGCTTCCAATTTTTTTATTGCAGTTGCCAACTGTCTCACCTGAGTGTTTAAGTGTTGGATACTTGCTCTCGTTTCCTGTTGAAAACTCAAGGTGTTAGTCGCAAGATCCTTAAATATATTTTCAAGAAACTCACCTTGCGTTGGAATTTGTGGGCGCTGTGGTGGAGGATGATACGGTGGCCTATAAGCTTGATTGTGCAATTGTGCTTGAGGTCCAGGCTGATTCGCTTGTGGATTTCCGTATCTGAGGTTCGGATGATCTCTCCAACCTGGATTGTATGTGTTAGAATAAGGATCATACTTCTGCTGAGCTGGCCCTCGAAATCCTCCTGCTGCATTAACTTGTTCCGCAGATCCCTCTTGAAGAGTGGGACACATGTTAGTTGCATGTCCCACTTGAGTGCAAATTCCACATACACTTAAAATTTGTCCATTCCCAACAGCCATATGACGCACAAGAGACGTCAGTTCGCTCAGTTGTTGTTCAAGGGAAGAAACATTTACCTCGTTACTCTTCCTTGGCGCATGATCACTTCTGTTGTTGCCAAATTGCTGAGAATTGGCAGCCATACTCTCGATTAGATTCCTTGCTTGTACCGAAGTTGTAGTAGCCCGAAACCAAAATCAGTAATTAAGGAATTAATCATAATTACTTGAATAGAGTTCGGAAGCTCCGAAGGTAGGTTCGGAAGTTCCGAACAGGATCGGAAGCTCCGATGCAGGATCGGAAGCTCTGATCATATTACGTCAGGCATGAAGATTGGCTAGATCAGAAGCTCCGATCACCCCTATCCGAAGTCAACAAGTGATATTTTGACACGAGGCAGATCAGGATCTTCGAAAGCTCCGATGGCAGGATCGGACGTTACGATCGAGGTTTGGACGTTCCGATCGAGGATCGGAAGTTCCGATCGTTGTCTATAAATAGAGGGCCAAGGCTTCATTTCCAATTGCCAATTCCGAGTATTTCCCTCTCCTTTCTAGTCTATTCGAGTTGTTCTAGCCTTCCTAGGCTTGATCCGGCGGTCGGCGAGGCATTCGGAAGTCATAGCAGAGTTGTGCCCAAGTTCTGGAGGCATCGACATCAAAGGGCTAACGACGGACGAAGGTATAGCTTTTGCTTCCTATAAATATTTAGGAGTATGCAATAGCTTAGTTAAGGCTTTTATAGCACTATAATGATAGTAGTATTATTTGGCAGTGTAGAGCAGACTATAGGCGTGGACCTAGAGTTGGTAGAGCTTGCACTGTTTTGAGGTACGAAAGTACTGTTCGAGATATCCTGACTGAGTATGCATGTATTATGTGACTGCATGGTTTATATGTCATTGATTTTTGCTGCATTCATTTGCATACTGAGCTATCTCTTTCGAGATGTCTATTAGTAGGGTTTTTCCCTATCCTGTTAGTGGTTGGACTTCCATCGATTTGGGTCCAGCATATCCACTTGTATTACGGTATGAGAGCCACCTCTTGAAGCGACGGCACAGCGTGCTACATACCAAGGCCCGGTCTATCTCTGTTATCTGATCCTTGACCTCGAGTTTATAGGGAGTTCACTTTGCATGTATGTATACTCATACTCTCGTGCTGAGCGTTTTATGCTCACGTCTTGTACTCTGTGTTTCTGGACACCCTATTCCATGGGGAAGGTTTGCGATTGGACGAGGCTGGTGGATCCAAGAGGAGCTAGGCAGTGGTTGGCCAGCTGGAGCTTCGTCTAGGTTTTATTTCTGTTATTTTGGGTTGATACAACTATTCAATTTGGTTGTATAATATTTGGATAAATTACAGATTTCTTTCCTTGGGATTGTATTTATTTATGGTTTCCGCAAGTTTATTCTGATATCTGTTTTATTAAGTTAATTGCATGCCTAAGTTCTGTTTAGTAGGTGATCCGGGTAAGGGTCACTACATTTATGGTATCAAAGCATGCATAGTATTCTTGGGATTTAGACTCTGCATAAGGTATCTGTGAGGTACTTTTGTAGATGGCAGATCATGACGATCGGAGTTCTCATGGCAGTATTGGTGGGCGTTAGGGTGATGCCGACCGGGAGCCTCGTTGAGAACGACGTCATCGTCATCATGACGACGAGCGTTTCACTGTGCGTTGATTATTAGCTATGGGTCCTAAGCCCTTAGTTGGAGGCGAGTCTCCGGAGGATGCGGAGAATTGGTTAGACCGCATGGGGATGACTTTTCAGACTTTCCAATGCACCGAGGAGCACAAGATGGAGACCCTGGGTTATCTTTTGGATGGACGTGCGCGCAGGTGGTGGAGGTTTACTTCTGCACCTTTTGTTGCGGCGAGAGGAGTGGCCACCTAGGACGAGTTCCGCATAGCTTTTCAGAAGCTGTATTTTCCTCCTGCACTCCGTCAGTCTAAGGCAGGCGAGCTTCTGAGTCTGCGACAGGGAGCCATGTCTATTGATGAGTATCAGCAGAAGTTCTTTGATCTACTATCCTATTGCCCCGAGATTGCTGACAGCTCTGGGATGAAGTATAATCTGTTCCTTCAGGGCCTTAACCCTGAGATCCATGACCGTGTGGCGGTTGGCGACGACATGTCCTACGAGGGTTTGGTGAGCCGTTGTCACCAGGCGGAGGACAGCATTCGGCGGAACAGGTCTTTTCCTCAGTCGAGGCCTGCTAGTTCTTTGGGTCCCCGTGCCCAATCTTTCAAGAAGTCTGGATCTACTTCTTCCTCTGGTTCTGGAGGTGTTGTCCGTTTCGGTAAGAAGGACAAGTGTGATCACTGTGGGAAGAACCATCCATCCGACAAGTGTCGTAGAGCTTCTGGAGCTTTTTTCCGTTGTGGAGAGACTGGTCATATCCGGAGAGATTGTCCACTATCTGGGGGAGGCGGTTCTGGATCTGGTTCAGGATCTGATTCTCAGGCCACCGTACAGCAGAGGTCGCAGGGACAGCCTGCTGGGAGTTCTCATTTGAGGCCACGAGCTTCTGGCCAGGTGTTTGCCCTGAGACATGATCAGGCAGTGGAGGAGAATGAGAAAGTCATCGCAGGTACATTTCTGCTTTATTGTATACCTGCTCTTGTACTTATTGACACTGGTGCATCTCATTCCTTCATTTCTGCACGCTTTGTTAAGAGGCATAAGTTACCATGCATTGCACTAGACGTAGTGATGTATGTTTCTACTCCGACGGGCCAATCTGCTTTGGTTAAGCGTCTAGTGATGGGTTGCCCTTTAGAGTTCGAAGGGAACATTCCGTTAGCGAATCTCATGGTCTTGGCGATGGACGACTTTGATTGCATTCTGGGAATAGATATGTTGACTACCTATCGAGCTTCAGTGGACTGCTATCAGAGATTAGTACGCTTTCATCCGGAGGGGAGTGAGAGCTGGTTTTTCTATGGTGAGGGAGCGCGACCTCCGATGCCTTTGGTATCAGCTCTGAGAGCCTGTCGAGCTCTAGAGTCTGGCGGGGAAGGCTACCTTATCTATGCAGTTTATTTGTCCGCTGAAAGCATTGGGATAGAGAGCATTCCTGTTGTGGATGAATTTCCAGATGTATTTCCTGATAAGATTCCTGGTTTTCCTCCTGCTAGGGAAGTCGAGTTTGGCATAGAGTTGATGCCGGGTACTTCACCTATTTCTCGAGCACCGTATCATCTGGCTCCGTCAGAGATGCATGAATTGAAGAATCAGCTACAGGATCTTTTGGACAAGGGGTACATTCGTCCAAGTGTATCTCCTTGGGGAGCTCCTGTTCTTTTTGTAAAGAAAAAGGATGGGTCGATGCGGCTGTTCATTGACTACCGGCAGCTGAATCGAGTCACTGTGAAGAACAAGTATCCGTTGCCTCGTATTGATGACTTGTTTGATCAGCTGCAGGGCACGTCAGTTTACTCCAAGATTGACTTGAGATCTGGGTATCATCAGTTGAGAGTCCGTGATCAGGACGTAGCCAAGACTGTATTCCGTACTCGCTATGGGCATTACGAGTTTCTAGTAATGCCATTTGGTTTGACTAATGCGCCGGCTATATTCATGGATCTGATGAACCGTGTTTTCAGGGAGTATTTGGACAAGTTTGTCGTGGTCTTCATTGACGACATCTTGGTGTATTCACGTAATACGGAAGAGCATGTTTCTCACTTGCGGTTGGTACTGCAGACTCTTTGAGATGAGCAGTTGTACACCAAGCTGAGCAAGTGTGAGTTTTGGATGGATAGAGTGGTCTTTCTTGGCCATATCATATCCAGGGAAGGGATTTCTGTTGATCCAAGCAAGATTGAAGCAGTACTTAATTGGTCGCGTCCGACGACAGTTGCTGAGATCCGTAGTTTTCTGGGTCTAGCAGGGTATTATCGTCGCTTCATTCTGAACTTCTCTCAGTTAGCTCGACCGTTGACGCAGCTTACCCGCAAGGGTGTAGATTTCGAGTGGTCCTCCGAGTGTGAGGAGAATTTCTGTGAGCTTCGACGGCGGTTGACTTCTGCGCCGGTGTTGGCATTACCGTCAGGATCTGGAGGGTATGTGGTATACACTGATGCTTCTCTTCAGGGGTTAGGTTGTGTTCTGACTCAAAATGGGCATGTGATCGCATACGCTTCTAGACAGCTGAAACTTCACGAGGACAACTATCCAGTCCACGATTTGGAGTTAGCAGCCATTGTGTTCGCTTTGAAGATCTGGCGTCATTATCTGTATGGCGAGAAATTTGAGATCTTCACCGACCATAAGAGTCTCAAATATTTTTTCACTCAGGCGGAGTTGAACATGAGGCAGAGACGTTGGATGGACTTGCTTAAGGACTATGATTGCGAAATTAAGTACCATCCGGGAGCTGCTAATCTCACCGTTGATGCTTTGAGTCGCAAGGTGCGACTATCTGCACTTCAGACTTGTTTGATGTCTAGTGCGATCAGTGACTGTTGTACTTCAGGTTATACCTTCAAGCATAAGAAAGGTATGTAGAGTATCCAGATGTTTACGATATTATCTGAGCCAGCCTTGTATTCGCGGATCCGAGATGCTCAGATGTCTGATTCGAAGACCCAGCGTTTAGCTCGTCTAGCTAACGAGGGTAGCTCGTCTGGATTTCATTATCAGTCAGATGGCTTTCTGTGTTTGTATGGTAGGCTTGTGATTCCGCAGGATGAAGAGTTGCGAGAGGAGATTTTGTCTCAGGCACATCGCACTAAGTTGAGTATTCATCCTGGGAGCAACAAGATGTACAAGGATCTACGTACTCGTTTCTGGTGGAAGGGAATGAAACGCAGTGTTTATCAGTTTCTTTCGAGATGTTTGGTGTGTCAACAGGTCAAGGCAGAGCACCGACGACCTGGAGGATTGCTTCACAGTCTACCTATTCCTGAATGGAAATGGGAGTTTATCACAATGGACTTTGTGACCCATTTTCCGGTATCCCCGAGGAACTGTGATGCTATCTGGGTTGTGGTGGACCAACTCACCAAGTCAGCGCATTTCATTGCCTATAGCTGAGAGTACTCTGTGGATCTCATGGCACGGATGTACATTCAGGAGATCGTTCGACTTCATGGAGTGCCTGTGAGCATTGTCAGCGATCGGGACCCCAGGTTCACCTCTAGATTATGGGGGAGTGTTCAGCGTGCGATGGGTACTACTCTCAGTTTGAGTACTGCCTATCTTCCGGAGACTGATGGTCAGTCAGAGCGCACTATCCGTACTTTGGAGGATATGCTTAGAGCGTGCGTCATGGATTTTGGTTCAGCCTGGCAAGATCATTTGTCGTTGATCGAGTTCGCGTACAACAACAACTATCATAATAGTATTGGGATGGAACCTTTTGAGGCGTTGTACGGGCGACGTTGTCGTACTCCACTCTTCTGAGAAGAAGTGGGGGAGAGACAGGCTGAGGGACCAGAGCTTATCCAGCAGGCGGTAGACATTGTTGATCAGATCAAGAAACGGATTAAGACTGCACAGGATCGTCAGGCCAGCTATGCTAATATCAAGCGTAGGACTTTGCAGTTTGATGTCGGGGAGAAAGTGTTTCTAAGAGTGTCACCTTTCCGCAAGATTCTCAGATTTGGCCTTAAGGGCAAGTTGTCTCCCAGGTTTATCGGTCCGTTTGAGATCTTGGAAAGCATTGGCGATTTGGCTTATCGACTAGCTTTGCCACCACATCTATCCAGTATTCACGACGTGTTCCACGCATCTCTGTTGCGACGGTATGTGGTGGATGAATCTCATATTCTGCAGCGGTCTGAGGTTCAGGTGGACAAGGATTTGACTTATGTTGAGAAACCTATTCGTATCCTGGATTATAAGGATAAGGTTTTGCGGAACAAAGTCATTCCTTTGGTTTTAGTTCAGTGGCAGCGCCGAGGCACTGAGGAAGCTACTTGGGAGCTTGAGGACAGGATGCGTGAAGACAATCCTGAGTTGTTTTAATTTCATTCTTAAGTTGTATTCAGTTGCAAAATCTGTAAACGTTTGATTTGAATAAAGAATGTTTCTGATTTCTGTATTACATTTAGTACTTAAGATCTGATTTCGAGGACGAAATATCTTAAGTGGGGGAGAATGTAGTAGCCCGAAACCAAAATCAGTAATTAAGGAATTAATCATAATTACTTGAATAGAGTTCGGAAGCTCCTAAGGTAGGTTCGAAAGTTCCGAACAGGATCGGAAGCTCCGATCATATTACGCCAGGCATGACGATTGGCTAGATCGGAAGCTCCGATCAGGATCGGAAGCTCCGATCACCCCTATCCGAAGTCAACAAGTGATATTTTGACACGTGGCAGATCAGGATCTTCGGAAGCTCCGATGGCAGGATCGGACGTTCCGATCGAGGTTCGGACGTTCCGATCGAGGTTCGGACGTTCCGATCGAGGATCGGAAGTTTCGATCGTTGTCTATAAATAGAGGGTCGCGGCTTCATTTCCAATTGCCAATTCCGAGTATTTCCCTCTCCTTTCTAGTCTATTCGAGTTGTTCTAGCCTTCCTAGGCTTGACCCGGTGGTCGGCGAGGCGTTCAGAAGTCATAGCAGAGTTGAGCCCAAGTTCTGGAGGTATCGACATCAAAGGGCTAACGACGAACGAAGGTATAGCTTTTGCTTCCTATAAATATTTATGAGTATGCAATAGCTTAGTTAAGGCTTTTAGAGCACTATAATGATATTAGTATCATTTGGCAGTGTAGAGCAGACTATAGGCGTGGACCTAGAGTTGGTAGATCTTGCACTGTTTTGAGGTACGAAAGTACTGTTCGAGATATCCTGACTGAGTATGCATTATTATGTGACTGCATGGTTTATATGTCATTGATTTATGCTGCATTCATTTGCATACTGAGCTATCTCCTTCGAGATGTCTGTTAGTAGGGTTTTTCCCCATCCTGTTAGTGGTTGGACTTCCATCGATTTGGGTCCGGCATATCCACTTGTATTACGGTATGGGAGCCACCTCCTGAAACGACGACACAGCGTGCTACATACCAGGGCCTGGTCTGTCTCTGTTATCTGATCCTTGACCTCGAGTTTATAGGGAGTTCACTTTGCATGCATGTATACTCATACTCTCGTGCTGAGCGTTTTATGCTCACGTCTCGTAATCTGTGTTTATGGACACCCTATTCCGTGGGGGAAGGTTTGCGATTGGACGAGGCTGGTGGATCCAAGAGGGGCTAGGCAGTGGTTGGCCAGCTGGAGCTTCGTCTAGGTTTTATTTCTGTTGTTTTGGGTTGATACAGCTATTCGATATGGTTGTATAATATTTGGATAAATTATAGATTCCTTTCCTTGGGAATGTATTTATTTATGGTTTCCGCAAGTTTATTCTGATATCTGTTTTATTAAGTTAAGTGCATTCCTAAGTTTTGTTTAGTAGGTGATCCGGGTAAGGGTCACTACAGAAGTTTTATCCACGAAAACTCCTCCACTAACCGCATCCAGCATACTCCTGTCATGAGGTAACAAACCTTCATAGCAGTGTTGAATTAACAAATTTTCACTTATCTGGTGCTGCGGACAGCTGGCGCATAGTTTCTTGAAAGCAGGATCGGACGTTCCGATCGAGGTTCGGACGTTCCGATCGAGGATCGGAAGTTTCGATCGTTGTCTATAAATAGAGGGTCGCGGCTTCATTTCCAATTGCCAATTCCGAGTATTTCCCTCTCCTTTCTAGTCTATTTGAGTTGTTCTAGCCTTCGTAGGCTTGACCCGGCGGTCGGCGAGGCGTTCGGAAGTCATAGCAGAGTTGTGCCCAAGTTCTGGAGGCATCGACATCAAAGGGCTAAAGACGAACGAAGGTATAGCTTTTGGTTCCTATAAATATTTAGGAGAATGCAATAGCATAGTTAAGGCTTTTAGAGCACTATAATGATAGTAGTATCATTTGGCAGTGTAGAGCAGACTATAGGCGTGGACCTAGAGTTGGTAGAGCTTGCACTGTTTTGAGGTACGAAAGTACTGTTCGAGATATCCTGACTGAGTATGCATTATTATGTGACTGCATGGTTTATATGTCATTGATTTATGCTGCATTCATTTGCATACTGAGCTATCTCCTTCGAGATGTCTGTTAGTAGGGTTTTTCCCCATCCTGTTAGTGGTTGGACTTCCATCGATTTGGGTCCGGCATATCCACTTGTATTACGGTATGGGAGCCACCTCCTGAAGCGACGATACATCGTGCTACATACCAGGGCCCGGTCTGTCTCTGTTATCTGATCCTTGACCTCGAGTTTATAGGGAGTTCACTTTGCATGCATGTATACTCATACTCTTGTGCTGAGCGTTTTATGCTCACGTCTCGTAATCTGTGTTTCTGGACACCCTATTCCATGGGGGCAGGTTTGCGATTGGACGAGGCTGGTGGATCCAAGAGGGGCTAGGCAGTGGTTGGCCAGCTGGAGCTTCGTCTAGGTTTTATTTCTGTTGTTTTGGGTTGATACAGCTATTCGATATGGTTGTATAATATTTGGATAAATTATAGATTCCTTTCCTTGGGATTGTATTTATTTATGGTTTCCGCAAGTTTATTATGATATCTGTTTTATTAAGTTAAGTGAATTCCTAAGTTTTGTTTAGTAGGTGATCCGGGTAAGGGTCACTACAGAAGTTTTAACCACAAAAACTCCTCCACTAGCCGCATCCAGCATACTCCTGTCATGAGGTAACAAACCTTCATAGCAGTGTTGAATTAACAAATTTTCACTTATCTGGTGCGGCGGACAGCTGGCGCATAGTTTCTTGAAAGCAGGATCGGACGTTCCGATCGAGGTTCGGATGTTCCGATCGAGGATCGGAAGTTCCGATCGTTGTCTATAAATAGAGGGTCGCGGCTTCATTTCCAATTGCCAATTCCGAGTATTTCCCTCTCCTTTCTAGTCTATTCGAGTTGTTCTAGCCTTCGTAGGCTTGACCCGGCGGTCGGCGAGGCGTTCGGAAGTCATAGCAGAGTTGTGCCCAAGTTCTGGAGGCATCGACATCAAAGGGCTAAAGACGAACGAAGGTATAGCTTTTGCTTCCTATAAATATTTAGGAGTATGCAATAGCTTAGTTAAGGCTTTTAGAGCACTATAATGATAGTAGTATCATTTGGCAGTGTAGAGCAGACTATAGGCGTGGACCTAGAGTTGGTAGAGCTTGCACTGTTTTGAGGTACGAAAGTACTGTTCGAGATATCCTGACTGAGTATGCATGTATTATGTGACTGCATGGTTTATATGTCATTGATTTATGCTGCATTCATTTGCATACTGAGCTATCTCCTTCGAGATGTCTGTTAGTAGGGTTTTTCCCTATCCTGTTAGTGGTTGGACTTCCATCGATTTGGGTCCGGCATATCCACTTGTATTACGGTATGGGAGCCACCTCCCGAAGCGACGACACAGCGTGCTACATACCAGGGCCCGGTCTGTCTCTGTTATCTGATCCTTGACCTCGAGTTTATAGGGAGTTCACTTTGCATGCATGTATACTCATACTCTCGTGCTGAGCGTTTTATGCTCACGTCTCGTAATCTGTGTTTCTTGACACCCTATTCCATGGGGGCAGGTTTGCGATTGGACGAGGCTGGTGGATCCAAGAGGGGCTAGGCAGTGGTTGGCCAGCTGGAGCTTCGTCTAGGTTTTATTTCTGTTGTTTTGGGTTGATACAGCTATTCGATATGGTTGTATAATATTTGGATAAATTATAGATTCCTTTCCTTGGGATTGTATTTATTTATGGTTTCCGCAAGTTTATTCTGATATCTGTTTTATTAAGTTAAGTGCATTCCTAAGTTTTGTTTAGTAGGTGATCCGGGTAAGGGTCACTACAGAAGTTTTATCCACGAAAACTCCTCCACTAGCCGCATCCAGCATACTCCTGTCATGAGGTAACAAACCTTCATAGCAGTGTTGAATTAACAAATTTTCACTTATCTGGTGCTGCGGACAGCTGGCGAATAGTTTCTTGAAAGCAGGATCGGACGTTCCGATCGAGGTTCGGACGTTCCGATCGAGGATCGGAAGTTCCGATCGTTGTCTATAAATAGAGGGCCGCGGCTTCATTTCCAATTGCCAATTCCGAGTATTTCCCTCTCCTTTCTAGTCTATTTGAGTTGTTCTAGCCTTCGTAGGCTTTACCCGGCGGTCGGCGAGGCGTTCGGAAGTCATAGCCGAGTTGTGCCCAAGTTCTGGAGGCATCGACATCAAAGGGCTAAAGACGAACGAAGGTATAGCTTTTGCTTCCTATAAATATTTAGGAGTATGCAATAGCTTAGTTAAGGCTTTTAGAGCACTATAATGATAGTAGTATCATTTGGCAGTGTAGAGCAGACTATAGGCGTGGACCTAGAGTTGGTAGAGCTTGCACTGTTTTGAGGTACGAAAGTACTGTTCGAGATATCCTGATTTAGTATGCATTATTATGTGACTGCATGGTTTATATGTCATTGATTTATGTTGCATTCATTTGCATACTGAGCTATCTCCTTCGAGATGTCTGTTAGTAGGGTTTTTCCCCATCCTATTAGTGGTTGGACTTCCATCGATTTGGGTCCGGCATATCCACTTGTATTATGGTATGGGAGCCACCTCCTGAAGCGAAGACACAGCGTGCTACATACCAGGGCCCGGTCTGTCTCTGTTATCTGATCCTTGACCTCGAGTTTATAGGGAGTTCACTTTGCATGCATGTATACTCATACTCTCGTGCTGAGCGTTTTATGCTCACGTCTCGTAATCTGTGTTTCTGGACACCCTATTCCATGGGGGCAGGTTTGCGATTGGACGAGGCTGGTGGATCCAAGAGGGGCTAGGCAGTGGTTGGCCAGCTGGAGCTTCGTCTAGGTTTTATTTCTGTTGTTTTGGGTTGATTCAGCTATTCGATATGGTTGTATAATATTTGGATAAATTATAGATTCCTTTCCTTGGGATTGTATTTATTTATGGTTTCCGCGAGTTTATTCTGATATCTGTTTTATTAAGTTAAGTGCATTCCTAAGTTTTGTTTAGTAGGTGATCCGGGTAAGGGTCACTACAGAAGTTTTATCCACGAAAACTCCTCCACTAGCCGCATCCAGCATACTCCTGTCATGAGGTAACAAACCTTCATAGCAGTGTTGAATTAACAAATTTTCACTTATCTGGTGCTGCGGACAGCTGGCGCATAGTTTCTTGAAAGCAAGATCGGACGTTCCGATCGAGGTTCGGACGTTCCGATCGAGGATCGGAAGTTCCGATCGTTGTCTATAAATAGAGGGCCGCGGCTTCATTTACAATTGCCAATTCCGAGTATTTCCCTCTCCTTTCTAGTCTATTTGAGTTGTTCTAGCCTTCGTAGGCTTGACCCGGCGGTCGGCGAGGCGTTCGGAAGTCATAGCAGAGTTGTGCCCAAGTTCTGGAGGCATCGACATCAAAGGGCTAAAGACGAACGAAGGTATAGCCTTTGCTTCCTATAAATATTTAGGAGTATGCAATAGCTTAGTTAAGGCTTTTAGAGCACTATAATGATAGTAGTATCATTTGGCAGTGTAGCGCAGACTATAGGAGTGGACCTAGAGTTGGTAGAGCTTGCACTGTTTTGAGGTACGAAAGTACTGTTCGAGATATCCTGACTGAGTATGCATGTATTATGTGACTGCATGGTTTATATGTCATTTATTTATGCTGCATTCATTTGCATACTGAGCTATCTCCTTCGAGATGTCTGTTAGTAGGGTTTTTCCCTATCCTGTTAGTGGTTGGACTTCCATCGATTTGGGTCCGGCATATCCACTTATATTACGGTATGGGAGCCACCTCCTGAAGCGACGACACAGCGTGCTACATACCAGGGCCCGGTCTGTCTCTGTTATGTGATCCTTGACCTCGAGTTTATAGGGAGTTCACTTTGCATGCATGTATACTCATACTCTCGTGCTGAGCGTTTTATGTTCATGTCTCGTAATCTGTGTTTCTGGACACCCTATTCCATGGGGCAGGTTTGCGATTGGACGAGGCTGGTGGATCCAAGAGGGGCTAGGCAGTGGTTGGCTAGCTGGAGCTTCGTCTAGGTTTTATTTCTTTTGTTTTGGGTTGATACAGCTATTCGATATGGTTGTATAATATTTGGATAAATTACAGATTCCTTTCCTTGGGATTGTATTTATTTATGGTTTTCGCAAGTTTATTCTGATATCTGTTTTATTAAGTTAAGTGCATACCTAAGTTTTGTTTAGTAGGTGATCCGGGTAAGGGTCACTACAGAAGTTTTATCCACGAAAACTCCTCCACTAGCCGCATCCAGCATACTCCTGTCATGAGGTAACAAACCTTCATAGCAGTGTTGAATTAACAAATTTTCACTTATCTGGTGCTGCGGACAGCTGGCGCATAGTTTCTTGAAACGCTCCCAATACTCATGCAGAGACTCTCCCATCTGCTGTTTGATGCCATAAATTTCCTTCCTGATGTTTGCCGCTCTTGAGGCTGAAAAATATTTCTCTAGGAAAACCCTCTTCATTGCATTCCAGGTGGTGATGGAACCAGGAGGTAAATAGTATAGCCAATCCTTTGTAGCACTCTTCAGAGAGAAAGGAAAGGCTCTGAGTTGAATTTGCTCCTCTGTCACTCCATGTGGTTTCATGCTGGTGCATACGACATGGAATTCCATCAAGTGCTTGTGCGGATCCTACCTGCAAGACCATGAAAAGCAGGCAATAAATGTATCGGTCCAGATTTTAATTCAAAAGTAGCATTATTTTCTATAGTAGGGAAAGTAATGCATAAGGGCTGTTGGTTTGGATCAGGAGTGCCCAATTGTCTCAAGCTCAGATTTGCATTCGCCGCCATCTCTTCCATAGGCTCTTCAACCTGATTTTCGTCCTCTTCCAATTTTTTTCGAGCTTCTCTCCTTCGCTTAAGTAACATTCTTTCTATCTCTGGGTCGTATGAAAATTCTTATTTTTCCGAAGATTCACCTGAAAGCATGAACAAACCAGAGTAGCAATACGAGAAATAAAAATTAAATAAAAAAAAAACAAGAACAAAATAAATTTAACACCAATCCCTGGCAGCGGCGCCAAAATTTGGTAGCGCTTATCATGTCACGCCCAAATTACCCGACTCAATCAGATAAATAAAAACATGCATTAGTATGAGTAGGGATCGTTCCCACGAGAAAAGGGAAATTTAAAAGTGTTCTTTAAAATTAAAAAGGGAATTTTGAATTGAGATTAACCACTAAAAATTCAAAAACAATTTATAATAAAATTCTATAACTGTCAAGCAAGATTAAAAATTAAACTAAACAAATCAATAAGAAACAAGACTTGGTATCGGTCGACTACACCCTTGATATTATTCATTCAATCATTGATCACCTGAAAATAATTAATCCTATCAAATATTCACCATTGGAAATTTAATTCATGTTTCACCTTAATTTTAGTTAACTAGACACAAGCGTTCTAAGTTAACCCTTATCCAATAAATTAACCCAATACAAACGATCAGATTTAAATCCACGGTAGCATTCAAACTAGCAAAACTGATAAACCTAGACAACACATACACAAGCGGATGTATTTAGCCTAGTCAATTGTTATTCCTACAATTTAATAAACTCACAAGCGGATGATTATTAATTGTAGTTGCTTCACAAATCAGATAATTCAAACAATTACGGATTTGAATTCCAATTTAGCATTCGATTGTATAATGAAATCCTAAGATGTGTTGTAGAACTCGGCGATCAGATCAATCAGTATTGATACCCGGTGCAGCGGAAGTTTAAAAATTTTATATGGAACGATTCCATATTGGGTATCAAAACTTTTACGATTAAATTGTGTGTGTAAAAATTAAATAACAATTATAAATTTTTACCTTTAATCTCGAATCGAGATTTTGGACACCAACAGATTGCTCTGCTCTTGTTGTATATCCCTGGAACTGATGAACGAACTGTTCTTCAATCAGGTCCACGAACGGATATTTAATCCCTCTGATAGATTGCACTAGAAAATCTATCAGAAGTTTCTACGAAGAGATTAACGAATTTGATCCGTTAAACCAGACTGCAATTCAAAATTCACAGACTGGATTTTCCGAGCAGAGGGGGAAGGGGGCGGCCACTACTGAGAGAAAATAACTAGGTTTTTCGAAAATTTGTGACCTGTTGTATTTAATTTCTGTACTGCAATAACTTATTTATAATGTAGGCCACTAACAGCTTAGGGCCCATTAGTCATAAGTTCAAGCCCGACAAGCAAAGCCCGCATGTTCAGAAATTAATATAAAATTCATCATGACTCCGATTGATAAACCGATTTCACCAATGTGCACAGAAACCATTTCTGCACCTTTTAAAGTCAAGATAAATTTTTCTGAATCCGAATTCAGTGATTTCCAAAAATGCCCATCCCTATGTCATTTTAGGAAATCTTACTCCTCTACTCTTAATTAAGAAGTCCAACTTCTTTGTTCATTAAATTTAACTCTTTAAATTTAACTATCTCAACGGGGATTAAAAATCCATTACACTGTGTGACCCTCAATGGTTCAGGGATATAGCTAGCCGTGGGCTCACAACTCCTTGTGACTCGGAACAACAATTTCCGACTTGCCCATCGAATCATGGTAAGAGCGCCTAGCAACATCGCCCCATGATTCCCTAGGTATCACTGATAGTGCCTACAAGAACCAATAGATTTTGGTTAGCGTACAGTACGGTCCCTTCATCCATATATCCCGATCGAATCAACAACCATTGGTATATCAAGAGTCGTTCGAGATTCGATAACTATGCAATGCATCTTTAAGATCAAATAGTGACATCGCATGTGCTACTAAGAAACCATTTCTTAAATCACATCATGTACTCTGGCCAGAGATTCGTCACACTAATATCTCCTCAGATCGCATAGGATATCCACACTCGCAAGTATGTGGTGAATCCTTGACAACAAAGCATCGACTCCTATATGTGTTGTAACTGTACCCAATCCCGACACCTGATGACCCCAATAGAGTCGGTAAACGAGTCAAAGCACAGTACTAGCATATAGAGTCTCAATGATGTTTCAAGTAATAAGGACTAATGGTGTACAACCAAAACCGCGGACTTTATCCACTCGATAAGTGATAACCACTTGGAAAGTCCGGATAGGGTAGTTCGATCATTCATCATATGAATATCCATTTGCATGCTTCGAACATCTCTATGTTCCTTACCAATGAAACGTGGTACTCTGCATCGCAAATGCTAGTCTCAATCTCGAGCGATCCTTATCCTTATTATCGGACGGCTCAATCGACTAGAAACAGTTCAGAATATACAGTGACTATAAGATGTGTTTCATGATAGACATCCCCATGTACTACCACATCTTACATACACTATAGTATATTCAAGGTCTTTATCAAAACAACAATAGTATATCACAATATAACTATACGAAGAAAGATAAAGTCATTGCCATTAATAAAAGTGTAAATAATATTAAACAAAAGATTGTTTATACAAAGAGTCATCAAAGCCCTTAGCCACAAGTTGGCTCACCGGGCACCCACTCTTTCAAGATGGCCAATCTAAAAAATCTCATACACAAGCATATCAATCAATTCAGAATAACTCTTGATACTTGATAAAACTCAAACATTGAAAATCAAAATCTCATGAATTAATAAATCAAAGGCTTCGTCTCCCTCAACCAAGTACTATAGTTTAGCCAACAATAGTCATGAATTTTCTACAAAAATTCATGAGAGAAAATAAAATTAAGAAAAGATAGATGAAAACCTAGCCTTCAGAGAGAGTTCTTCCCGTTCTAAGCGTGTAGAATCCTCTGAAATTCTCTCCAAAATGGAATTAAAAGTCTAATAAAAGTCTAGAGCCTTAATTAAAAGAGTTTCCAAAATTACAAATTTCTTCCCGCAACAGACCCGCGCGCTCGATCCTGGAATAATGCGCGATCGAGCGCGCGATACTGGGCAACTTTCTGCCTTGAAAATTCCTTGGACGCGCTCGATCCGGGAAGAATGTGCAATCGAGCGGGCGAGTTGAGGCAGCCTACTGTCTTGAAAATCTCATGACCGCGCTCGATCGGGAAAAATGCCAGGATCGAGCGCATGCTTCTGTGATGAAAAATCTGCTCTGCTGCTTTCTTTGGACGCATGGACGCACTTCGATTTCTTTAATAAATCAAAACTAAGTTAAGAAGCTCAATGCATGAAATAAAATAAAACTAGAATAAAACATGAACAATGACACAAAATGCATGAAAAACACTTAACAAAATGACACTAAAAATGCAAACAAAATAATACTATCAATTGCATATGAGGATTTTTGAAAATTCTGAAGTTCATACCCTATATATTTCGAATTTACATGATTTTATGGCTGTGTTGGATGTATGATTGGTGCATTGTGTTGTTTGGCAATTGGTTTCATTGATTGATCAAGAATCAAGACACGTTTGGTGCATGATCTTGATATTTTCAAATTGTGGAGCGGGAGTGTGGTTGAGGGTCGCCTAGGTGTTTGTGTTAAGTCCTAAGAGATGTTAATAAGTGTGTTTGATGGTTTGGAATGAGGTAGAGTTAAGGAAAAAGGGTATGGAGTTGATTCCTCAAGGTAGAAGTGAAGTAGGGTGATGGTTTCATTGGGTAGGGGCTACTGATTTCGGGACAGGGGAGGTACCAAATCAGGTCTGGGAGTGTCTTGGGCTGTTCCTAGGTCAAGGTTAAGATGTTGTGGCCGCGTCGGTATAAATTGGGCTCGTTTCGGTTAATTTTTGGATAAGTTAATGGTCTTTTAAGTTTAAGGTGTTGGTGCAGAATTTTGTAGAATCTAAGGGGCTGTCCGGAAATGCTTTTTGTTTGGGATGCTTGGGATGTCATTGGGGGTTAAAATCTGATCCTAGGGTTAGTTTGAAGTGTTTATCAATTGTCGGTTCAAGCGGAACGGGTTTTGGTTAAGGTATGATAGAGTTAAGAGTTTTACGGTTTGGTAGCTCGGTTTAAGTCAAGTTTGAGAAAATTGATGAATAAGTTGGGATTTTAGCTTAGGGGCAGCCACTCACCCACCTTGCACCCACATTTTTGAGTTGAGTTGAGGTTCTTAAAGTTGCATATTCGTGTGCGTGAGCATCGTCTTTGAGCCAAGCAATATTTTCAAAGGAAGTCGCTTCAATTATTGCATGCAAAGTATTTTGAGTCGAGTCAAAGAAGGAAAGAAAAATATTTTTGAACAAAGTGAGTTGATTGTGACTGGACAGAGCAATGTGGGTTGGGGGATGCCTCTGGGGGATGCCTCACTCACTTTCCATAGACGTGTAGTAAGCGGCTAGGAGACATCCCAGCTCCCCTACCAAAAGAGACGTGTAGTAAGCGGCCGGGTTTCATCTTGGCTCCCTTACCAAAAGAGACGTGTAGTAAGCGGTCGGGTTCATCTCGGCTCCCCTAACAAAAATAAATTAAAGGGGCAAATGCGTCGGGAGAAATCTCGGCGTCTTACCGGCATAGTGCACTGCAGCCATGATCATGATCAAAACTTGAGTCACAATCCAAGGATCTAAGTTCTAAAGCAAAAGTTAAAGTAAAGTTTCAAGTATCAGTTGACTCGTCTTAATTTATTCAGTTTTATGACATGCGTGAGTTACAGTTAAGTCAAGAAAGTTCAAAGTCTCATAGCGTGAGTTGGCGTGAGTTCATCCTTGCATGTTGTCTCATCCCCTTATTTCATGCATATTTACAGTTTAAGTTCTAAGTATATTATGTACAGTATTTTGAGTATTGCTTCAAGTATTTTAAACCCTTATTATATCTCTGTTTATACTTGCTGAGTCTTTAGACTCACTACGCTTGATTGTTTGCAGGTAAGGAGTTGTACCTAGGGACGGAGGTGCAGGATCCACTGGTTTGAGGCCGCCGGTTGTGCAAAGCCCAATGACCGTCGCTACTTCTTTTTATGTTCCGCATTAAACATTGAATGTAATAAAGATTATGTGTTTGAGTATTTTCAGTATTAGCCAGGATGTATTTTCCCTGTGCTTAATTTTGAGTCGTAAAACTTGTTATTGCTATTATTGCAACTGTGTGGGATTGCCTTTCATTTTTACTTTATGTTTATCGCAGTTTGAATCTTCTATTGGTCGATCTTTTCCTTTGTTTTGAATTGTTGTTTGTGACATGGTGACTTTGTTTACTTTCAAACAAGTCATGGCAAAAATTTTAAAAATTCGTATTTTCTTTTATTATTTTAAACATAGAAGTTAGGGTCGTTTCAGTTGGTATCAGAGCACGATCTTGGTTTGGGCTGAGCCTACTGCCAGCTACCGAAAATCAAGGGATCTCTCCTCAAAGTCTGTAAGTTTTAAGGAAGTTTATATGTTAGACGTATTTGAGACTAGTACTTTAAATGTTTTGATGTCATCATTTTTAAAATATTTTCAAACTAGATGATTAATTTATTTGAATGTGTAGCTCAATGTTTTTTATTTTTTAATGTTTCTTTTAGTAATTTAAAGTGTACCATTCAAATGTTTATTTTCATAGCATGGGGTTTCAAGTCAAACGGAGATGGTGTATCAATATTCCTTCCAGTTTTGGACAGTATGCGGTTGTTGTTTGAGTTATTAAGTAGTACTATTATTTTGATAAGAATGTAGGAGTTTGTTGGGAAATATTAAACCTGGGTATTAGGAGATTTTCATTGTATGCTATTATTGTAAGTTGTTTTCTAATATTAGATTTTAGTCGGATGCAACTAAGTGTATAGTTGCTTAGGAATTGATAGACGGGTGTTTTGTCAGTTAAGTTAAGTGATTGAAACTCGTGTGAAGACTTGGGATACATACTTTGTTTTATATTATTAGGGATATTTTGAGTTTTCTTTTGTTATTTGGGAAAATATGAATTTTGGAAAATATTGAGTCGGTTACTATTAGCCTTTAAATTATGAGAACTATTATTCCGATCATTATTTCCTTGTTCTTCATTTATGTTTGTATCCATTGTAGTAACATATACTTCTGAGTATCTGAAATTTCTTTGCACTTTCTTTGAGCATTTATGGATTCGTATGACATTAATCAGCGTTGAATTCTGCCACGTTGGCATTGGTTGAACTTCTTAGTAAAATCTTGTTAATGTTTCATACCTAAGGAAATTTTTCCTTCGGTTCTCGAGCCACATGTTGATGTGAGTAAGATTCACTTTTTCTTTTTGGTAATCTACTCATGTTGTCTGGCTGGCATCTGATTTTATTTTGAGACCGTTTTTTTTCCTGATTATTGACTTGTGTGTACTTCTCTCGACTGTAGTCACACTGACTGTCTTAATTGTGCTTTGATTGTTGAGCATGATTTCATTACCCATGGATGAATGGTCACAAGATTTGTATTTTCAGCTCGTTTGTTTGTAATTCTTGCATCGTTTCATTTCATATCGAGCAACATTACCTGTATGTTTGTTTCATTTCATGATCCATCATGACGAGGATTTTGGGTGGATCATAGTTTCAATTACCAATTAGATTTATTGTGTAGAAAATTGCTTGTAACCGCTTGGTAAGTATTTAGACCGTTGGAATTTAGCATTAGTACTAGATAAAATCCTAAGATATTATTGTGATCCGAGGAATGTCGACTACTAGTTATAACTAGTCCTAGCGAGAAGATTGCTAGTTAGTGAATTAGTTGAATGTGTTGTTTCATTTTAAATAGGATCGTTGAGAGTAAACAGATGATTTTAGTAAGCTGAATGGCTGGTCAGTCACGAGATAGGGAAATAGAGTGGTCCCTAGAGACTTTTGAGTACTTTATATTAGCGTTCTAAGATTTTGTGGTTGTCGACTGGTAAGAGTAGTGCACCAACTATTGGTACAGAAGGATGAATAGAATATTCAGGTAGCTTTCCTAGATAAGCTGTAAATTTATTTATCGGTGAAATACTAAGGTACTGGAGGATCAATTAGAAAGCCTTTACGATCAGGTTACAAACCCTTCGAGGTGTCCAGTTGTATACTAAGTTTTTGAAATATAAATTCTGGTTGTACATATAATAATTTGGGAATCTTTGGATTTTCAGACTTGCTTTCTAGTTGAACTGGGGATTTGAGATATGTCCTCAGGAGATATGTACGAATTGTTTGGTACTTAAAGACCATCTAATCCAATAAGTGGATAATAGCTCGTGGTATATATTGACTTGAAGAGTAAGTAAGGAATTACTTAGTCAATGCATCTGAGTTAGAGAAAGGTGGTTAAATCCGTTGGGAAATTTTAACTAAGAAATTCAAATTTTGGTAGAATTAAGAATGACCAAGAGGCGAAAGTATAAATTGGTGATTGGATAATTTGGATCTGTTTAGTCCCCTATTTGGATTCTATATGTTATCGGTTAATACCTTGGGACTGAACAATAGTGGAATTTTATGGTTATATTTTCTTATCAAGGGTTAGATTAGGTTTGTTTATAGAATTTGGTCAATCAATCCTAAGTTGAGAAGAACCATTCGTCCCACTTGAAGGTTAGCCAAGCTAGAGTCGTTGTTTAAGAAAATTTTAATCATCCTTAGAAGCGTTGAGAGTTGTAGTAACTAATAAGGGATTGAGCATAGTCCGTGATCATTAAGCGCAGAAATGCTAATAAGTGTCAAAGATCTTTATAATTTCTAATTGGTTAATAAGTTGTCCTTGAAGGTATCATTGCACTGTAATACTATCGATTTGGGATGTAGAGAAATTAACTCTGTTTGTCGGTCTTTATGCAAATGTTGAGGAGATTAGTAATTTATTTTATCGTTGGATATGCCCCAGATTTGTTAGTAATACATGATGAGTTCCATGTGTCGATGTTGTGGAAGTATGAGTCGGATCCATCTTGTATCTTGAGGGCAGTTGAGGTAGATGTGTGTAGTTCCCTTAGCTATTCTATTTAGAGAAGTTTAGTGTTTAGTTGTTAAGTATTTTGAGGACTTGCAAATTTCTTAAGAGCTCGAGTCGTATATTATATGAGTTAAGTTTAATCGTTAAATAGACAATAAGCGTAGTTTCATTGGTAGAAAGCTTTTAAGTTATGAGTAAGGTCGACATAAATTATTTATTGGATTTATGGATATTTATTGATTGACATTGCGATCCAGGATTTAAGGTTATCAAACTAAGGTAGGTATCTGATATTTTAGGAGTTTAGAAGGCGAATTGAAAACTCTTAAAGTCACCGGTAATTAAAAATTTCTCGTACGCTACTACCATTGGGGATAAATAGGAATTTGCAAATTTATTTTACAGTGGGAGTTAGTTAGTTCCTTGCTTAGTAGGTGTTGATAAACATCAGAATGCGCATCAAAAGCTTATTAACGCCGACTCGTGTAGGTACTAGGTAAGAGTAGTTAGTACCGATCTGGTCTAATGTATCTGGATCTAGTTAGTAAGTTTACATTTCGAGGACGAAATTCCATTTAAGGGGAAAGAAATTGTAGCACCTAAAATCCAATCTACTAAATTGCGTGCATTAAATTAAATAAATATTATTATTATTATTTTTAAGTTTTATTGATTTAAATTCTTTATGTGAATTATGTGTTAATAAAATATTAATTATTTATTCAAATAATTCTTTTGTACTAACTATTTAATTAATGTTTTTATTGTTTAAGTTTATTTATTTAAATGATTTTATTGCGCAATTTACTCGTTTTAAAGATTTTTAAGATTTAAGATTTGTTTATTTAAGTAATTTTTAAACGTTTAATATTTTCTTATTTAAATGATTTGAATTGTTCAGTTTATTTATTTAAAATAATTAAAGTTTATCGATTAGTTATTTAAATTATTTTAAATTTCTAGCTTATTTATTTAAATTCTTTTATCTGTACAAATCATTTTAAAATGTTTCTTATACCCCTTGTGTATTTATTTAAATTATTTTTAAATGTTTGTTTAGTTTGTTTAAATTATTTTCTAATCGCTCTGTTATTATTTAAATATTCCATTAATCCCAATGACATCAAAATATTTTAAGTGTTGATTTTTAATTCCTAAGATAGTGCCTAAATTCATTTTTTATATTTATACTTTTAATTACTTGAAGTTAAATTGCTTAAGTTTCTTTTAAAGTTATAGTTGCTCAATTTATTAAGTTATTTATCTTGAGATACTTGAGTTAGTAATTTCCAGTTCTGGCAAGCGACGATGGTTGACTTTGGCAATAAGTTTCCAAGATTTTTTTTCCTAAAATTTTGAAGTGAGAGAAATGAGGAGTTTAGACTAGAAGTTTGATTTTTGAGTTTCCGGGCATCAAAAACCACTTTTATCATTTTCTTGAGTTTATTCTTTAACTTTTTCAAAAGTTAGGATTTTATTAAATCCGGATTAGTAAAAACCCATTTTAAATACCTTGACTTGGAATTTTTAAATTTAAGTATTTAAAGGTGCAAAGTTGTTGAGGTAAAGTTGTAATACTTAGACTAGCACTTTTACAAGTGTAGTAGCACTTTTAAAATACACCTACACACTACACACTAAAACTTTTAACCTAAAATAAATCATTTGTTTCAAACCCTAGCCCCATTTTTCATGAAGGACCCCCCCCCCCCCCCACACCCATCTCATTTCTTTGTTTCCCATCGACCACCACTCCCCTTTTCGGCCGCCGTCGCCGAAGGACCACCTTGGAAGGTCCACCTTGGTGTTGGTTCGATGTTTCAGCCCTCATTCCCTCTTGATTTCGTTTTTTTTTTCGTAGCAAAGGTTGAAGGCATGTATAAGCTTTTCTTGGGCTCTCAATCAAGCTATCAATGTTCTTGTGCCTATTTTTTCATTAAATTTTCTAAATGCTTAAGAATTTCAGCATGTTAGGTTCGATTTTTTTCATACTTTTCAGCATGGTGATATGTTATTTTCGAAAATTGGTGTATGCATTAAGTTTAAGGGGTTACATGGTGATTGTGATTGGAAATTTGAGGTGTTTTGATTGCTTATGGGGATTTTTGAAAATTCAGAAGTTCCTGCCCTATATATTTTGAATTTACAAGATGTTAGGGCTGTGTTGGATGTATTATTGGTGCATTGTGTTGTTTGGCAATTGGTTTCATTGATTTATCAAGAATCAAGACACATTTGGTGCATGATCTTGATATTTTCAAATTGTTGAGCGGGAGTGTGGTTGAGGGTTGCCTAGGTGTTTGCGTTAAGTCCTAAGAGATGTTAATAAGTGTGTTTGATGGTTTGGAATGAGGTACAGGTAAGGAAAAATGGTATGGAGTTGATTCCTCAAGGTAGAAGTGAAGTAGGGTGATGGTTTCATTGGGCAGGGGCTACTTATTTCGGGACAATGGAGGTACCAAATCAGGTCTGGGAGTGTCTTGGGATGGTTCTAGGTCAAGGTTAAGATGTTGTGGCCGCGTCGGTATAAATTGGGCTCGTTTAGGTTAATTTTTGGATAAGTTAATGGTCTTTTAAGTTTAAGGTGTTGGTGCAGAATTTTGTAGAGTCTAAGGGGCTGTTCGGAAACGATTTTTGTTTGGGATGCTTGGGATGTCATTGGGGGTTACAATCTGGTCCTAGGGTTAGTTTGAAGTGTTTATCAAGTTTCGGTTCAAGAGGGACGGGTTTTGGTTAAGGTATGATAGAGTTAAGAGTTTTACGGTTTGGTTGCTCGGTTTAAGTCAAGTTTGAGGAAATTGATTTATAAGTTGGTCTTTTAGCTTAGGGGCAGCCACTCACCCACCTTGTGGGGACCTCGGGTTACTAATCTCTTTTTAGGGCAACTAATGTTAATTAAACAATTAATCAAACAATTAAAGAATAATAAATCAAGAGCAAAATTTTTATTTTTATTTTTAAAAAATTCGGAGCCTCGCTCGATCGGGCAAAATCAGCCGATCGAGCGAGCTATAACATCAAACTCTCGGGTTCCAGCTTTTCAAGGCCCCGCTCGATCGGTAACTTTCACCCGATCGAGCGGGCTGCATCCCAGAAACATGACAGAATAGATTTTGTTGCTGTCAATTCCGAGCATTCAATTCCAATCACCAAAGATCAACATGAATCATGGTTTATAAAATCTCAAACATGCATATCAACATTTATAAAGGTTCAAGCATCAATTCATACGATTATTACATTAAACTAATCATTCAATAAATGTTAAAGTTGGAACTATACAAGATCTCACAAGTGTGTTTCAATTCATACTAGTTCTCACATGTTGATGTTTTACATCTATCATAGTTCATCTTAAACCCGAGTCTTCACTTGCTATGTCTCGCTCCCGAGCTATCAATGTCCTCTCAGACTAGCTCCTTCCCCACCTGTTGTCATGCACACATACAAAACAAAACAACAGCCGGATAAACTCCGGTGAGAAATCATCTCAGTATAACCAACATATCAAAAGCATTAAATAAATCATATCGACTCTATTTAATCGACTCAATAATAGAGTAAATAACGCTTCTTTCGATCGATCGAGAATTGATTCATTTCACTTCGTTGCCATCAAGATTCATAACTGATCTTGACATGGATATCCATATATCGAAGTCGTCTCAGACTTGAAAATAAGGTCGCCTCAAACCTTGGCAATAGAATCAATTCGTATATCATATCATATCATAATCATATCGACTCAAATTAAAGATCCACTACCTGGGATGGATCGACAACATCAAAATCAAATCAAAGCAATAGATACGTATGTGATTTTGGCGGGATAACTCAAGAAGAATCGATCTTGAGTTTCAAAGTCCCTGACTCTCGATGTCGTCATTATACCTTTGTATTTATTCTGTTTTGAATGCTTCAAATCTGAAACATAGCATCAAAACATTCATATCAATCTTCATTCTATTCAATCATTCCAAATTCAATTCAAAATCATCAATCTAACTTCATTCAAAATCATTTCAAAACTCAACTTCTTCTTATTCGGTACAACTCGGAGTCGTGAGTCGTTAGCCTTCGAAACTCATCTAAAACTGAGAAATAAAAATGCTATATCATCGATAACATTTCAAAAAATGTCTTATCTCAGTCATAGGCTATCAAAACGGTCCAAAAACACGAATCAATGGCGTAGCAATTAAAAATCGGTAACCGACAAAATATCGAATTCGAAGCTAACTTCTTTAACTGCATGACCGTGTGATATATCACTACAATCTCATCATACTAATCATACCATCAGCTATGCAATCGAGTACCAAGAGCTTGTTGCAAGCTATGCCAAAAGTGCGATGTAAATCTAGGGTCTCGATCTGAAAAGATAGATTTAGGCACACCATGTAATCTTACCACTTCTCTTACATAAATCTTTGTCATCTGGTCGTGCCTGCATGTCATTCTGTACGGAATAAAACAAGCTGATTTCGTCAATCTGTCGATAACTACCCAAACAACATCACAACCTCGTGATGAACGCGGTAGCTTCGTTACAAAATCCATAGAAATATGATCTCACTTCCATTCTGGAATAGGTAAGCTATGCAATAAACCACCTGGTTTCTTTCTTTCGGCCTTTACCTGCTGACAATTCAGACAATGAGATACAAACTCTGTAACATCAAATTTCATCTGTTTCCACCAATACTGAGTTTTCAAATCATTGTACATTTTTCTGCCACCAGGATGAACACTGTATCTGCTGCAATGAGCCTCTTTCAATATCTGCTATTTCAAATATGAATATATGGAACAACAAGTCTGTTATTCACATATAAAACACCATCTACACTAACCTTGTATTCAGACTGATGCCCTGATCTGACCATGTCAACGGACTTCTGAATACTCTGATCATTTCTCTGTGCTTCTTTAATTCTAACCAAAAATTCTGGCTCAGCTTGAAGTGCACAAATTCTGATAAACTTCATATCTGTTTCAAATATCAATCCAGAAACACAGCAATCTTCTACCAATTTAGTGATACCTATCGTAGATAAGGATAAGGCACATACCTTTCAACTCAAGGCATCTGCAGCTGCATTGGACTTTCCCGGATAATATTTAATCTCACAATCAAAATCTTTCAGTAAATCTAGCCATCTTCGTTGCCTCATATTCAGTTCAGACTGTGAAAATAGATATTTCAAACTTTTATTATCAGAATAAATCTCAAATTTCTCACCATATAAATAATGTCGCCATATCTTCAATTCAAATACGATGGCTGCAAGTTCCAGGTCATGGATAGGATATCTGGTTTTGTGTGGTTTCAGCTGTCTTGAGGCATAAGCAATGACATGTCCTCGCTGCATAAGCACACAACCTAATCCCCTGTGAGAAGCATCACAATATACTGTAAAATCACCAGTACCTGAAGGAATAGTCAAAACTGGTGCACTCGTCAATCTCTTTTTCAACTCAAGGAAACTGGCTTCACATGCTTCAGTCCAGACATACGGTGCATTCTTCTGATTCAACTGAGTAATAGGCTTGGCAATACTGGAGAAATCTTTAATAAATCTACGATAATAACCTGCTAATCCCATAAAACTCCGTATCTCTGGTACAAATGTCGGTCTAGGCCAACTGATCACAGCTTCAATTTTGCTAGGATCAACAGAAATCCCATCTCCGGATATAATATGCCCAAGGAAGACCACTTTCTTCAACCAGAATTCACACTTTGACAGTTTGGCATACAACTTTTCTGTTCTCAAAATCTTTAAAATAATTCTGAGATGCTCGGCATGATCACACAGATTCTTAGAATAAATCAGAATATCGTCAATAAAGATAATAAAAAAGTCATCGAGATATTTCTGAAATACTCTATTCATAAGACCCATAAATACTGCTGGAGCATTCGTCAGACCAAACGGCATAACAATGAACTCAAAATGACCATACCTCGTTCTGAATGCGGTCTTCGATATATCTTCATCCCGAACTCTTAACTGATGATATCCGGACCTTAAATCAATCTTGGAATATATTGAGGAACCCTGCAACTGGTCAAACAAATAATCTATTCTAGGCAATGGATATTTATTCTTTACTGTCGCCTTGTTCAATTGTCGGTAGTCAATGCAAAGTCTCATTGAACCGTCTTTATTTCGTACAAATAGAACCGGAGCGCCCCAGAGTGAAACACTCGGTCTAATGTACCCTTTTGATAAAAGATCTTCAAGTTGATCTTTTAACTCTTTCAACTCTATTGGTGTCATTCTGTAAGGTGCTTTAGAAATCGGTAACGTACCTGACATCAATTCAATACTGAAGTCCATCTCCCGAGCTGGAGGTAATCCTGGAATTTCATCTGGAAAGACATCAGCAAACTCACTAACCACTGGCAGATCTGCCAATTCTGGTCTAGTTTTCAACACATCTACTGCATAAACAAGGAATACCTCTGCTCCTTTCTGCAATAAACTAGTCATAGATAGAACTGATATCAAAGGTATTCGAGATCTCAAACCTTTACCATAGAATTTCCATTCCCCTGCCATTTCTGGTCTGAATCTCACAACTTTCTGAAAACAGTCTACGGTAGCCCTGTACTTGGTTAACATATCGATTCCGATAATGCAATCAAAGTCTGACAATCCAAGCACAATACAATCTATTTCTATCACATTACCTTCAAACTGTAGTATACAATTTCTGACAGATTTCACTGATACTATACCGCTCCCCAAAGGTGAAGATATAGATACTACAGCAGATAATGACTCAACAGGAAATGCATGTAATATAGCAAATTGTTCAGATATAAACGTATGGGATGCACCTGTATCTATGAGCACATAAGTAGGATAACCACAGAGAGTACAGTTACCTGCTATAACGTCGTCAGGTGCTGCCTGAGCCTGCTCTTCAGTCAAGGCAAAGACTCGAGCTTGTTGTCTTGGAGGTTGATTCGTTGCTTGACTACCTCCTGCTCTATTTTGTTGCTGAGGCTGTGGCTGGAAGGAGTGTACAGTAGATGCTTGCCTTTCAGGCTGAGCCACTGATCGTGATGACCCCGCACCTTGAGACCTCACAAGACCACGCTGTGTACACACCTTGGCAAAATGTCCTGGCTGATGACATATGTTGCAATTCCCAGACACACCTCTGCACTGATCACTAGGATGTCTTCCTCCGCATTTGTTGCAATACATTCCTGTGTAGCCTGAACCCTGTCCATCACTGCTCTGTCTTGGCCCACTAGAGCTGGATGAACCACTGCCTGACTTCTTATACTGCTTTCCTTTTGCTTTCAGATAATCTTTCTTACCACCGCTGCTGCTACCTCCTTCGAATCTAGGAAATGATTGTTGAAAATGAGCTTGGGGTTGTGATTGTCGTTGAGACTGTGCAACAAACGATGCTCCTTGCTGTTTAATCAAACTAGCCTCCGCTCCCTTTGCTCTATCAAGTGCATCAGCAAAGTTATTCGGCCTCCCAGAGTTCACAAGGGTAAAGACATCTGGATTCAGTCCATTGATGAACTGATCAGCTTTGGCTTCTTCACTTCCAGCTACATGTGGAGCAAACTTTAGTAATGTAGAGAACTTGGCAACATACTCTTCTATATTCAGATTCCCCTGTTTCAGATTTGCAAACTCTGCACCCTTGTCCTTTTTGTACGACACTCGAAAGAAACGTTGATAAAATTCTTTTGTAAATACATTCCAAGTGATAGTCGTACCTCGATTTTCAAGAGCTCTCTTGGTTGTTATCCACCAACTCTTGGCAACCTCGTGTAGTTGGTGCCCAATCAATCTGACTCTTCTATAATCTGTATAATCTAGGGAATCAAACAACATTTCCATATCCTCTAACCAGCCTTCACATTCAACTGAGTTCTCGGTTCCTTTCAAAGTAGGCGGCTTGAAGGATTGAAATCTTTTCAATAAAGTCTCCATAGGTGTTGCTGTAACATCCATTGGATCATTGGATGTACTGCCCTGTTCGGGTCTAGGAGCTTCTGCGGCCTGTGGCACATCTGCCTGTTCTGGTGGAGGAACGGCCAATGTCTATCTAGTAACCGGCGCTTGACGAGGAGGCATATCTGATATTCAAAAGGATTAGCACACAATTGTATCAATATATCAGACTTGCCCATTCTGCTTCAGTCCCCCTCTGATTAGCATTTTCATGCCTTCTCTAGAGATCAAGTTCTGATTCAAAACCGGTTCTAATTCTTTCTCAAATAATACATGCTTGATAAAGCAATAAGGCATGCTTATAAAATCAATGCACATAATCATGTGATCAATTTAATCAAAAACAATAAATCATGCTAGCATAATCAATCAATCAAGAGGACTCGATCTACCCAGCTCGCTTATCTCTAATCAGTCCAGAACTTACGCGCTGATACCACCTGTTGTGGGGACCTCGGGTGCTAATCTCATCTTATAGGGCGATTAATAACAAGAGATATTCAATTAGAATATTAATCTGCTTAAAAATCAAATAAATAATACAGGACATTTGGCGACGTAAAACCTTACATTTGGCGACGCAAAAACGCGTCGCGAAAAGATCGACAAATTTTTTTTTTTTTTAGAGAACCCTTGACGCGCGGGCGCGCCTAGGGCTCGGACCAAGGCACCCAAAGTGCCTTGGTTAGGCGCGGCCGCGCCTCTGGGCTGTGTGGGCGTGCCTGGCCCTCTGATTTGCCTTCCAAACAGCTGAAAAATGATGTCTTTGTCCCTGTTTTGATCCTCATACATTGACAAAAATATATAGCATGAATTTAACATCAAAATCTAGATGAAAACATGCAAATCCATGAACTAACCAAGTAACTAAACAAGGAACTTGACATACAACCATAAGATCTTACATACTCTTGTTCTTGACAACATACATATCTATATGCTCAAATGTTCTTATTCTTTCCATTCATACAAGTATTTATATGCAAGTGTTTATAATAAAACATAGACAAGATCTAAATACAAAGGTTGACATCAACTCTACTGCATAAACCCGAGTTCACCACATGCTACTCTTGCTCTCGTTCTTCTTACAACCTTCTTTGTCCTGTGCTCGCCCCATCTATTCCCATGCACACATACAAACATAGAAATAGCCGGATATCTCCGGTGAGAATTGAATCCCAGTATAAAACAACTATATCATGCATATCATAGAGTTTAAAGAAATACTCACAAAAACATCTCAACAAGAGTTAAACCAAGCTAGTGCAATGCATGATTTAAAAATTTGCTATCAAGTTCTATACGGTTCTTGGGATCCCGGGGAAGAAGAACACAACAAATCTCCCACCTACTCTCCTTTTCGGGGTGGCGTTGAACTCTTTTCCTGGACTTTGAAACACTATATCGGGTTTCTAGCAATAGGAGTCGATCTATCTCCTATGCTCCTCGATATATATCCAAACGTCCAAATTCTTTTGGCGAATCTACCATTAAAATTGCAAGTATTGTTGGCTCAATATGAATGCATCAAAATCTAGAAGCATAAGACTAAAATCCAACTAATAACAAGTTAAATCAAACAAGCAAGTAAGTGTGCAAATACAACACATATAAGAACATAGTATGTGGTTTTGAAAAGGGCATTCAAGGAAACCTCTTGAATATTCAAAGCCCTTATTCTAAGGTTGTCTTATACCTTTAAAACTTGGTTTCAAAGATCTTCAAATCTGATCTAGCTGCACAAAAAAACCTCAATCAAAATCTGCTCAACAAACTAAGTCTTGGAAGCTAATCTTCAAAGCAAACCTTGAACTATGCTATTCCGGTTTCGCCGTTGAATTCCCGAGTTCGATGACCATCAAAACCAATCTGAAAATAGAGCATAGCAAGATAATTATATCAGAAAGAACTTACATAATACTCAGCTTAAACAATCTAGACTCAACTTGATCATTTTTCAAACCGACGGCGTAACGGTACGAAATCGGTAACCAAAACTGAAATCTAACCAATCTATCAATCAAACCAACTTCATATACATGATATACCAGCAAACATACATCAATATACCAGCATATCAGCAGCTATAGTTTCGAAATACATGTTGTAAAATTCACAAGAAATACAAACGGCATCCAATCTTTGACCCGATTGCGATAATACAACACATAGAAGCTCAAGAACACATATCTAACATCAAATTCTGAGTTCTATATCATCTCAATTTCGAAATATGTTGGATCATAAAGATACTTACACCAAATCAAAGCTCGTCTTTCAAGTATCATGGAACTATGCCCGGAATTTAATTCGATCGGACGGATCTTGAGATATTGAAGATTTAAGATGAAATTTCAAAGAATAAAATGGAAGCTCTCGGTTCTTGGCTGAAGAAAATTGTTGAAATCTGATATGTGTAAGTATATACACGTACAAGCTCAATTAAAAGCCAAGTGTCCCACTCAAAATCTGAAAAATTGCACTTTGGCCCCTTACTTCTTCACTAGTTGCAATTTGACCCTTGAAACTTCTTTTTAATTCAATTTCAATCCTAATTAATTTAAGAATATTAGAATTTAAATCTAAACTCCAAAAATTCTCGGATTAAAATTAAATAATCTCGGGCCTTACACAATATGTCAATCGTCAACAGTTAATCAAACATATTCTTCGAATTCAAGCCATACTTCAATCGTGAGCTTCATCATCCTTTACAATTCAAAGGATCGTAATAGGCTTGAAAATTCTAATAAGGCATTCCTCAAAATTTAAACTATTCAGCGTCTAGAGGATATATTTTTCTTTCATTTCTATCTATTGTGGCAAAGAACTATAAACAAAGTTCTGTTCTAAGCACTTACCAAAAATCAATATACCTCTGCCCTCTTATCATTTCTTCATCAAAATACATCAGCTGATTGCTACGTTTCGAAGTTGGTATTAAGTCAATCGAATACTATATTCATCTGTAACTTCAAAACAAATGTGAACAACTGATCAAGTTCTTCAAACCAACTTCTACCTACAATAATATCTATTTCTTCGCTGATGTACTGTTCTGTTTCATTGGAAATACTTCGTTCAGCTGAGCCATACAATTCTGTTCGGTCTGACCATACCATTCTGTTCAGTCTGGCCATACTATGCTGTCAATCTGGGGTGCTTACATCACCCAAAGAACACTGTTCTCTTCAATTCTTGGTGCTTACCTCACCCGGGGAAATTCTTATAATAACATCGATAAGAATTCAAAAATTTACAAATCAGTAAATTAATCAATTCAATTTCAAAAGTAGATCAAGAGCACATGCAATTTATTAAATCATCGAATCAAATACTGCATAATCATGCAATACTATAAATGCATGTGACTCACTCTACCCCGCTCAGCTTCTATCTCAGTCCAGAACCTACGCTCTGATACCACCTGTTGTGGGGACCTCGGGTTACTAATCTCTTTTTAGGGCAACTAATGATTAATTAAACAATTAAAGAATAATAAATCAAGAGCAGAAAATTTTAATTTTTTTTTAAAAATTCGGAGCCTCGCTCGATCGGGCAAAATCAGCCGATCGAGCGAGCTATAACATCAAACTCTCGGGTTCCAGCTTTCCAAGGCCCCGCTCGATCGGTAACTTTCACCCGATCGAGCGGGCTGCATCCCAGAAACATGACAGAATAGATTTTGTTGCTGTCAATTCCGAGCATTCAATTCCAATCACCAAAGATCAACATGAATCATGGTTTATAAAATCTCAAACATGCATATCAACATGTATAAAGGTTCAAGCATCAATTCATACGATTATTACATTAAACGAATCATTCAATAAACGTTAAAGTTGGAACTATACAAGATCTCACAAGTGTGTTTCAATTCATACTAGTTCTCACATGTTGATGTTTTATATCTATCATAGTTCATCTTAAACCCGAGTCCTCACTTGCTAAGTCTCGCTCCCGAGCTATCAATGTCCTCTCAGACTAGCTCCTACCCCACCTGTTGTCATGCACACATAAAAAATAAAACAACAGCCAGATAAATTCCGGTGAGAAATCATCTCAGTATAACCAACATATCAAAAGCGTTAAATAAATCATATCGACTCTATTTAATCGACTCAACAATAGAGTAAATAACGCTTCTTTCGATCGATCAAGAATTGATTCATTTCACTTCGTTTCCATCAAGATTCATAACTGATCTTGACATGGATATCCATCTATCGAAGTCGTCTCAGACATGAAAATAAGGTCGCCTCAGACCTTGGCAATAGAATCAATTCGTATATCATATCATATCATAATCATATCGACTCAAATCAAAGATCCACTACCTGGGATGGATCGACAACATCAAAATCAAATCAAAGCAATAAATACGTATGTGATTATTGAAAGAGTGGGTGTCCAGTGAGCCAACTTGTGGCTATGGGCTTTGATGACTCTTTGTACAAACGATCTTTTGTTTAATGTAATTTACACTTTTATTAATGGCAATGACTTTATCTTTCTTCATATTGTTATATTATGATATACTATTGTTGTTTTGATAAAGACCTTGAATATACTATAGTGTATGTAAGATGTGGTAGAACATGGGGATGTCTATCATGAAATACATCTTATAGTCACTGTATATTCTAAACTGTTCCTAGTCGATTGAGCCGTCCGATAATAAGGATAAGGATCGCTCGAGTTTGAGACTAGCATTTGCGATGCGGAGTACCACGTTTCATTTGTAGGGAACATGGAGATGTTCGAAGCATGCAAATGGATATTCATAGGATGAATAATCGAACTACCCTATCCGGACTTTCCAAGTGGTTATCACTTATCGAGTGGATAAAGTCCGCGGTTTTGGTTGTACACCATTAGTCCTTACTACTTGAAACATCATGGAGACTCTATATGTTAGTACTGTGCTTTGACTCGTTTACCGACTCTATGGGGGTCATCAGGTGTCGGGATTGGGTACAGTTACAACACATATAGGAGTCGATGCATTGTTGTCAAGGATTCACCACATACTTGCGAGTGTGGATATCCTATGCGATCTGAGGAGATATTAGTGTGACGAATCTCTGGCCAGAGTACTTGATGTGATTTAAGAAATGGTTTCTTAGTAGCACATGCGATGTCACTAATTTGATCTTCAAGATGTATTGCATAGTTATTGAATCTTGAGCGACTCTCGATATACCAATGGTTGTTGATTCGATCGGGATATATGGATGAAGGGACCGTACTGTACGCTAACCAAAATCTACTGGTTCTTGTAGGCACTATCAGTGATACCTAGGGAATCATGGGGCGATGTTGCTAGGCGCTTTACCATGATTCGTTGGGCAAGTCGGAAATCGTTGTTCCGAGTCACAAGGAGTTGTGAGCCCACGGCTAGCTGTATCCCTGAACCATTGAGGGTCACACAGTGTAATGGAGTTTTAATCCCCGTTGAGATAGTTAAATTTAAAGAGTTAAATTTAATGAATAAAGAAGTTGGACTTCTTAAATAAGAGTAAGGGAGTAGGATTTCCTAAAATGACATAGGGATGTACATTTTTGGAAACCACTGAATTCGGATTCAGGAAAATTTATCTTGACTTTAAAATGTGCAGAAATGGTTTCTGTGCACATTGGTAAAATCGGTTTATCAATCAGAGTCACGATGAATTTTATATTAATTTCTGAACATGCGGGCTTTGCTTGTCGGGCCTCAACTTATGACTAATGGGCCCTAAGGTGTTAGTGGCCTGCATTATAAATAAGTTATTGCAGTACAGAAATTACAGACAACTGGTCATAATTTGAGAGACAGAAAATCAAAAACCCTAGCTCTCTCTCAAAAGAAATTCGGCCGCCCCCTCCCTTCTCTGCGTGAGAAATTCCGGTCTGTGATTTTGAATTGCAGTCTGGAATAGCGAATCAAATTCGTTTATTCTCTTTGTAGAAAACTTCTGATAGATTTTCTAGTGCAATCTATCAGAGGGATTAAACCTCCATTCGTGGACCTGATTGAAGGACAGAATATTCATCAGTTCCTGGGAGAGACAACAAGAGCAGAGAAATCTGTTGGAGTCCAATAATCTCGCTTCGAGATTGAAGGTAAAATTTAATAATTGTTATTTAATTTTACACACACTTATAATTTAATCGTTAAACGGTTGATACCCACACTATGGAATTGTTCCATAATAAAATTTTTAAACTTCCGCTGCACCGGGTATCAATCGTGATTGATCTGAACGCCAGTTTTCCAACAGTGGTATCAGAGCCAGGTTGCTCAGATCAAACGATTAAATTAATCGATTGTACAAAAATTTTTGAGTCTTGGTTTTTTTTTAAAAAACAAAATAAATATTTTAAATAAAAAAAAATTTTTTTTTTTTCGGGCAAAACCCGGGCAACGATTGGATCGCTGCCCGGTGGGGCAGCGACGGTCGCTGCCCCGGGCGGCGCACGGTGCCGCCCAAACGGGGCGCACAGCGCGCTGCCCAGCGCAGCGCAGCGCAGAGCGCTGCGCAGGGCGGCGCACGGCGCCGCCCAGGGGCGGCGCCTGGCAGCGATTGTCGCTGCCCTAAAGGGGCAGCCGGGCTGCCCCGGCCCGCGCCCACGGGTGCGGGCCGGCCCGGGAGTGTCCCGGGCGGCCCGCGGGAAAAATTAATTTTTTTTATTTAAATTAATTTTAATGTGTTAAAATTTTATTTTTGGTCCGGTCAAAAATTGTTTTTGATTGGTTCACGAGGCATCGGATCGAATTGTTCGAGTCCGAAAATTTTAAAACTGATTTTTGGATAAATTTGAATTTTTGGAAAATTTTAATATTTTATCCTTAAATTGAATTTTGAAATCAATTATTTTTGGTACAATTGATGATAAGATTTGATCTTATGTATATATTAAGTAAAATATGATTTTATCTATAAAATTAGATTCTGTAGATAAAATATTATTTTATTTAATAAAAGGTAAAATATGATTTTATATGTAAAATATGATTTTATATATAAAATATGATTTTATCCTGTTTAAATTTAAATTGCCATATGCATGATATCCAATAAATTAATTTTGAATTAAATGTTATTGGATAAGGATGATCGATTGCCATGACCAATTTTGTAGGTGTATGTTAGGAATTTACATTTGTTTTATTGTTGTTGGTTTTATTAATGGGCCTGGTTTATGGCCCAATATGAATGTCATATGTAATAAAAGAGGGCTTGGTTTATGGCCCGTTCCCACCCCTAAAATGTATCCCCTACTTGTCATTGCTATTTATTGTAAATACATTAGATTTAGTGGGAGATCAAGATTTGAAGATGGTGGGCCCAGCAGACAATAAAGACGAAGAAATGTAAATTGGAAGCTAATGTAATAGGATTGCATTGCATACTGCATATTACCTAGGATTGGACTAAGACTCGTGATTGGCAACCACGAGTCAATTAGAAATGGAATCGATCATCCTATATATAATATATGATATTATGATTGTATGCATGTTTTAGACATAATTGTATGAATCCGACAAGCATACAATAAATTGAAAAATGATGAGACAAATTTTCATAATTAAAAATCCCTCATTTTAAATATGATTTAAAATTGATATCAAGATAAATAAAGGAAATTTAAATTTGTTTAAATGTTCCTACCTTCCATCAACGGTCAATGTATGTGATGCTACCCGCGGATACGGTCCGGCTCATATTATTGGGGGGGCCCGTCCGTCGGAAAGCTGTACATTGGATCGACACATGTTGTAAGTTGGGTGGAACTCCCATGGGATCGGCTCATATTATTGGGGGATCCACATGGCGACCGTCCATCACAACTTAATATTGATGGGTCATCTTGACATGTCACTATAAACGGCGTCATATTATTGGGTCCTTATTGGACATGAGGTAAATACATGGGGGTTGCTTTGGAAGCAATTGGGCTCTACCTTTTGAGAATTATGGTTGGCTGATATTATTCGGGACCATAAGTTTGTCAATTGGACTCCATGTTCTCACTAAGGAAAAAGTTTCCCGTTTTCACTAGAGGGTAGTGAAATCGTTAAAATAGTGGGAGTGAGATTCATAAAATTAAATTCGCCTATTTTATGTCTTAGTAAATTGCTTAAACAATCATCGATAATTGTCTGTTTCATCTCAGTAATCCACATGTTTCTATTCTCCAACAAAACAAACTTATTGGCGCAAACAATACAAAATGATTCCATAAGTTAAGATTGTCCTAAGTTCGGAAAAGATTTTCTAAAGTGTTAGAAAAGGCTTCTCCGAAAACAGCCCCGGCTGATGTAACTGCCGAAAGGTTGGCCGAACTAGAGAAATGGTTGGACCATGATCTCAAGGCCAAATGTTACATGCAAAATTGGACAAGTCTAAACAAGTTTGCCATCACTGCAAGAAACCCGGTCATTGGAAACGTAACTGCAAGGAATACCTCAAGCAGTTGCGAACTTCAAAGGGTATGTTTTACATTAAAATGTTTTTCTTAATACTACTTCTTGGGTATTGGATACCAGATGTAGATCTCATATTTGCAATGAGTTGCAAATGATGACAAGAAGTAATAGGCTAAGGATGGATGAGACCCAGTCAAGGCTCGGGAATGGTTCCAGAGATAAATCCAAAGCTATAGGAGACATTTTTGCAGAACAATTTTAAGTTTTTTTGAGAGATGTTTTATTTGTTCCAGATTTGATTAAAAACATTATTTCTGATTCTATGCTTGATAGAGATAGTTATTCTTGCAATTTTGTGAATGGGATTTGCAATATTTACAAGAATGAATGTTTGATTGGAAATGGACAACTTGAAAACGATCTATACAACTTAAAACTAAAAGACGTTCCAATAAATTATGCTGATAAACCGGCAACAACAAACAAAAGGAAAATCGATAGCAAAAACCCGGCAAACCTTTGGCACGCTAGACTAGGTCATATTTCCTCAAGGAGGATGAACAAGCTAGTGGGAGAGGGCATGTTTGATATGTCTGATATTAACTCTCTACCTACTTGTGAATCCTTCCTAAAAGGGAAAATGACTAAATCTCCTTTTAAGGGGAAACCTGAGCGTAGTCAAAATCTGTTGGATTTGATCCATACAGATGTTTGTGGTCCATTTAGAGTTGGGACTCAACATGGCCACACCTACTTCATTACCTTTACTGATGATTATTCAAGGTATGGGTATTTATATTTAATGAAATATAAGTATGAAGCATTTGAAAAGTTCAAAGAATTCAAGGCTGAAGTAGAAAATAAGCTAGGTAAAAGTATTAAAGCACTTCGATCGGATCGAGGTGGAGAATACTTAAGTACCATTTTTTTGGACTATCTAAAAGAGAATGGGATTCTCTCTCAGTGGACTCCTCCTATGACACCACAGCTTAATGGTGTATCGGAGCGTCGTAATCGAACTTTGTTGGACATGGTTCGATCCATGATGAGCTTCACTGAGCTTCCACCTTCGTTTTGGGGCTATGCGCTTGAAACAGCGGTATTGTTGTTGAACAACGTCCACACTAAAGCAGTGGACAAAACACCATATGAGTTATGGAATGGCAAAGCTCCTAAGTATTCGTACTTAAGGATTTGGGGATGTCCTGCTTACGTGAAGCAAACAGTGGGAGATAAGTTGGATAGTCGATCCAGCTTATGTTATTTTGTAGGGTATCCGAAGAATTCAATCGGATATTATTTCTATTATCCTGCTGAAACAAAGGTGTTTGTTTCTAGGAATTCCACCCTCTTGGAGAAGGAGTTCTTATTGGATAAGAAAGGCGAGATGATGGAACTCGAAGAAGTTCGAGAAGAACCCGAAATACAAAATAACGATCCTACGCCTCAGGAACCATTACTGGACACGCCTGAACCTAGAAGATCCGAGAGGACTTCTAGACCTCCTGTTCGATATGGTCTTCTTCTTGAAGGGGATCATGATGAACCCGACATTGGATGTGATCCAAGAAACTTCAAGGAAGCAATTTCTGATGCGAATTCAAATTTATGGCTTGAAGCTATGCAGTCTGAATTGGATTCAATGCATACAAACCAAGTTTGGTCTTTAGTAGATCCTCCTGATGGAATTGTTCCAATAGGGTGTAAATGGATCTACAAGAGAAAGCTTGGGCCTGATGGTAAGGTATTGACCTACAAGGCGCGATTGGTGGCGAAAGGTTACACTCAAAGACAAGGAGTTGACTATGATGAAACCTTTTCACCAGTTGCAATGTTCAAGTCCATAAGAATCCTTATTGCCATAGCTGCATGGTATGACTATGAGATATGGCAAATGGATGTGAAGACTGCTTTTCTTAATGGAGACATTAAGGAAGAAATCTATATGAAGCAGCCAGAGGGGTTCATATCCATGGGAAGCAAGCATAAGGTATGCAAGCTTCAGAGATCAATTTATGGTCTAAAACAAGCATCAAGAAGTTGGAACCAGAAATTTGATGAAACAATAAAAGATTTTGGTTTCATCAAGAACCCGGAGGAACCATGCGTGTACAAGAAAGTAGTTAAGGATGCTGTGACATTCTTAGTACTTTATGTTGATGACATCCTACTCATTGGGAATGATGTAGGGATGTTGCAGTCAACAAAGATATGGTTATCAGGTAGATTCTCGATGAAGGATTTGGGTGAGGCATCCTACATTCTTGGGATACAGATCTATAGAGATAGATCTAAGAGAATGATAGGAATCACTCAATCAACCTACATCGACACCATATTGAAACGGTTCTCAATGGATGGGTCCAAGAGAGGACATCTACCCATGTGTCATGGAGTTTCTCTATCCAAGTCTATGTGTCCCAAGACTGATGAAGAGATAGAGAATATGACACATGTACCATATGTGTCAGCTATAGGTAGTATCATGTATGGGATGATATCTACCAGACCGGATGTAGCATTTGCTCTGAGTGTCACGAGCAGATATCAAGCTAATCCCGGTCAAATGCATTGGAAAGCCGTGAAGGACATTCTTAAGTACTTACGAAGGACTAAGAATATGTTCATGGTATATGGAGGACGAGAACTGAAATTGGAAGGCTATACCGACTCTAGCTTCCAAAGTGACGTGGATGACTCGAAGTCAACCTCTGGATTTGTGCTCATGCTCAATGGCGGTGCTGTCTCTTGGAAGAGTTCCAAGCAGGACACCACAGCGGATTCCACCACTGAGGCTGAATACATTGCAGCATCAGCTGCTGCTAAAGAGGCCGTTTGGATGAGGAAGTTCGTCCAAGAGTTGGGCGTCATTCCTGAATTTGTTGGTCCAGTCCCGGTGTACTGTGACAACACGGGTGCCGTTGCTCAAGCAAAGGAACCAAGGTCTCATCAAAGATCCAAACACGTACTGAGGAAATACCACATCATCCGGGAGATTGTGGAAAGAGGAGACATCACTGTCGAACGAGTGGCCTCTGCAGACAATATCGCTGATCCGCTTACTAAGCCCTTGCCAGGACCATTGTTTGACAAACATCGCGAAGCAATGGGTCTACGTAGTATGACTAGTTGGCTATAGGGCAAGTGGGAGATTGAAAGAGTGGGTGCCCAGTGAGCCAACTTGTGACTATGGGCTTTGATGACTCTTTGTACAAACGATCTTTTGTTTAATGTAATTTACACTTTTATTAATGGCAATGACTTTATCTTTCTTCATATTGTTATATTATGATATACTATTGTTGTTTTGATAAAGACCTTGAATATACTATAGTGTATGTAAGATATGGTAGAACATGGGGATGTCTATCATGAAATACATCTTATAGTCACTGTATATTCTAAACTGTTCCTAGTCGATTGAGCCGTCCGATAATAAGGATAAGGATCGCTCGAGTTTGAGACTAGCATTTGCGATGCGGAGTACCACGTTTCATTTGTAGGGAACATGGAGATGTTCGAAGCATGCAAATGGATATTCATAGGATGAATAATCGAACTACCCTATCCGGACTTTCCAAGTGGTTATCACTTATCGAGTGGATAAAGTCCGCGGTTTTGGTTGTACACCATTAGTCCTTACTACTTGAAACATCATGGAGACTCTATATGCTAGTACTGTGCTTTGACTCGTTTACCGACTCTATGGGGGTCATCAGGTGTCGGGATTGGGTACAGTTACAACACATATAGGAGTCGATGCATTGTTGTCAAGGATTCACCACATACTTGCGAGTGTGGATATCCTATGCGATCTGAGGAGATATTAGTGTGACGAATCTCTGGCCAGAGTACTTGATGTGATTTAAGAAATGGTTTCTTAGTAGCACATGCGATGTCACTAATTTGATCTTCAAGATGTATTGCATAGTTATCGAATCTTGAGCGACTCTCGATATACCAATGGTTGTTGATTCGATCGGGATATATGGATGAAGGGACCGTACTGTACGCTAACCAAAATCTACTGGTTCTTGTAGGCACTATCAGTGATACCTAGGGAATCATGGGGCGATGTTGCTAGGCGCTTTACCATGATTCGTTGGGCAAGTCGGAAATCTTTGTTCCGAGTCACAAGGAGTTGTGAGCCCACGGCTAGCTGTATCCCTGAACTATTGAGGGTCACACAGTGTAATGAAGTTTTAATCCCCGTTGAGATAGTTAAATTTAAAGAGTTAAATTTAATGAATAAAGAAGTTGGACTTCTTAAATAAGAGTAAGGGAGTAGGATTTCCTAAAATGACATAGGGATGTACATTTTTGGAAACCACTGAATTCGGATTCAGGAAAATTTATCTTGACTTTAAAATGTGCAGAAATGGTTTCTGTGCACATTGGTAAAATCGGTTTATCAATCAGAGTCACGATGAATTTTATATTAATTTCTGAACATGCGGGCTTTGCTTGTCGGGCCTCAACTTATGACTAATGGGCCCTAAGGTGTTAGTGGCCTGCATTATAAATAATTTATTGCAGTACAGAAATTACAGACAACTGGTCATAATTTGAGAGACAGAAAATCGAAAACCCTAGCTCTCTCTCAAAAGAAATTCGGTCGCCCCCTCCCTTCTCTGCGTGAGAAATTCCGGTCTGTGATTTTGAATTGCAGTCTGGAATAGCGAATCAAATTCGTTTATTCTCTTCGTAGAAAACTTCTGATAGATTTTCTAGTGCAATCTATCAGAGGGATTAAACCTCCATTCGTGGACCTGATTGAAGGACAGAATATTCATCAGTTCCTGGGAGAGACAACAAGAGCAGAGAAATCTGTTGGAGTCCAATAATCTCGCTTCGAGATTGAAGGTAAAATTTAATAATTGTTATTTAATTTTACACACACTTATAATTTAATCGTTAAACGGTTGATACCCACACTATGGAATTGTTCCATAATAAAATTTTTAAACTTCCGCTGCACCGGGTATCAATCGTGATTGATCTGAACGCCAGTTTTCCAACAATTTTGGCGGGATAACTCAAGAAGAATCGATCTTGAGTTTCAAAGTCCCTGACTCTCGATGTCGTCATTATACCTTCGTATTTCTTCTGTTTTGAACACTTCAAATCTGAAACATAGCATCAAAACATTCATATCAATCTTCATTCTATTCAATCATTCCAAATTCAATTCAAAATTATCAATCTAACTTCATTCAAAATCATTTAAAAACTCAACTTCTTCTTATTCGGTACAACTCGGAGTCGTGAGTCGTTAGCCTTCGAAACTCATCTAAAACTGAGAAATAAAAATGCTATATCATCGATAACATTTCAAAGAATGTCTTATCTCAGTCATAGGCTATCAAAACGGTCCAAAAACACGAATCGACGGCGTAGCGATTAAAAATCGGTAACCGACAAAATATCGAATTCAAAGCTAACTTCTTTAACTGCATGACCGTGTGATATATCACTATAATCTCATCATACTAATCATACCATCAACTATAATCATCGACTTACATGCTGGAATTCATTTCAAGTTCATTCAATAATCAATATTCGATTCAGTTTCGATATCGTATCGCATAAACGTTGAATAACAAAATCATATCATCAAAATATGATATCTATCGAATTTCAATCTTCAAAACTTGCCGAAGTAATTCAAAACTTACATCAAGTCGACGTACTCATCGCAAGGATTTCAGAACATCTTTCGGAATTGAAATCTGACGAGCAGATCAAAAGTTACGACGTTTTGAAAATCGGAAATCAAATGCAATTGAAAGGGTTTCGAGCTCTGTTCTCAAAAGTCTGAAAACAATATTCAACACACACGTATTCATTCTGATAAATCTGATTAAAATCAGATATGTATTGAATATTTTCAATTTAACCCCTCAAGTCTTCATTAATTGCAATTCAGTCCTCGGCCTTTATTTTAATTCAATTTCAATCCAAAATAATTTAAGAATATTAGAATTTAAAATCGAAACTCTAAATATTCCCAAATTAAATATACTCGGATTAAAATTAAATAAATTCGAATTAAATCAATAATCCCGGCCTTTTGCACTTCAGCCCATGAAACTTCGATATTTTCAACTTAGTCTCTGATCGGGTTTCATCGTCAAAATCAATCTTATTTAATTTTCAAAACATGGAATTTAATCTTAAATTCCATAAATATTCAAATCGAATATTTATTCTTTTAATTTAAGAATTCTCGGAATTTAATTCTCAAAATCCGTAAATTTTCAAATTAAATATTTTCGACTCGGAAATTAAATCTATCAGTCCCATAACTTCTCAAATCAATATTAGCCCATAATATAGAATTTCATTCTCAAATCCCATAATTAAGAATTTAATATTTTCGGGTCTTACACACCTTGAACCCACATTTTTGAGTTGAGTTGAGGTTCTTAAAGTTGCATATTTGTGTGCGTGAGCATCGTCTTTGAGCCAAGCAATATTTTCAAAGGAAGTCTCTTCAATTCTTGCATGCAAAGTATTTTGAGTCGAGTCAAATAAGGAAAGAAAAATATTTTTGAACAAAGTGAGTTTATTGTGACTGGACAAGGCAGTGTGGGTTGGGGGATGCCTCACTCACTTGTCATAGACGTGTAGTAAGCGGCTGGGAAACATCCCAGCTCCCCTACCAAAAGAGACGTGTAGTAAGAGGTTGTAACGCCCCGTTTTGATCTTAAATGAGTTTATTTGAGTTAATCGGAGATTTCAGAGTTCTAGAGCCGACTTGATTTTGATCAGGGTCCTTTTTGCAAAAATTGGATTTTTCAGGGACTAAAACTGAAACGACCCTAACTACTCGCTACTAGACTATAATTAAAATAAAGGAAAATTACGGATTTTTAAAAATTTTGCCATGACCTATTTGTAAAACAAATAAGCCATCAAGACTCAAACAACAATTTAAATAAGGAAAGAAAATTGACTTCAAAACTTAAGTGCGTTAAACATAAACATGCAATCCTAGTAACCACCTCCCGGTTACAGCATAAAGTAAACTAAAGCATTTAAAATTAATTCCATCGATAATCATAAACTTGCAAAAGCGGAAAACGTACTTCAAAACATAAGCTGTAGCACAGGGAATGCACATCCTGGCTATAAATACTACAAGATCTCAAATAATACTTCATTATTACAAATTCGATAACTGTGTGGAAAAACATAAACTAAAAGGAAGAAACGGTCACTGGGCCTTGCACTACCGATGGCCTCATCCCAGTAGATCACGCCCCTCCGTCTCCTCCACAAAATCCTCACCTGCAAAAATTCAAGCATAGTGAGTCTAAAGACTCAACAAGCATAACTATGATAATAACAAGGGTTTAAAATACGTGATGCAAAAACTCAACTTAAACTGTAATATGCATGAAACTAGAAAGATATAGAAATCATGCATTAATGAACTCACACTATGATAAACTTTAACTTTCATAACATTCAACTTAGACTCATGCATAACTGAAAGACTGACATCAATGCAAAACGAGTCAACTAAAATTGTGAAACTTTAACTTTTAAACTTTTCTTTACTTTTTCCTCTTAGAAATCCGATCCCAGATTTGTGACCCTCTGTTTCGATCATGATCATGGCTGCAGTGCACTATGCCGGCAAGACGACGAGATTTCTCCCGACGAACTTAACCCCTCTATGGCAAGGAGACCGAGATGCCTCCCGATCCCACATTGCCCCTCTGTGGCAAGGGTAAACAAGATGTCTCATGCTCCTTGCCTAACCTCTATAACCTCTTGGTGAGTAGACCGAGGCATCCCCCGGCCTAGCAACACCCCTCTTGTCACAAACAGATCACTTCATTCAAAAAATATTTGCTTTCTTTTCCCTTTTCATTTATAAAGACTCAACTCATACATTAAATGACATGCAAACAAGTAAACTTCCTTTTTCTTTATTAAACTCAAGAACACGTCAAATGCACACGAATAAGCAATCTTTAAGACATGAGACTCGACTCGAAAATGTGAGTTTAAGGTGGATGAGTGGCTGCCCCTAAGTCCAAAGAAGACAACTTACCCAACAAAATCCTCAAACTTGACTTAACTCGAGCAAGTAAACCGAAAAGCCCTTAACTTTGTCATGCCTTATCCAAAACCCGTCCCGCTTGAACCGACACTCAACAAACACTCCAAATCATCCCAAGGAATAGGTGGTATCATCAAAAGATCAAAAGAGCAAATTTACAAAACACAAAAATCGGACAGCCCCTATTCAAAGGAAAAATCTGCACTTGCACCCAATTTTGAAAAATCCATAACTCACTCAATTCTTATCCGAATCGAGCCCATTTTATATCGACGCGACCACAACGTCATGAACTTTACCATGGAATAGCCTAACCCTGCCCAGACCTCAGCCACGACCCTGCCCTGCCCCGTGAACAGTGCTGCCCTGCACACTCACACACCTCCAATTCCAACAATTCAAACACTTAGCCCACTTTCCTCAACTTATCTCCACACCAAACACCCAAACACCTCAAATAACCTCTCTTAGGACTTTTCCCAAACACTTGGGCTACACTCAATCCACACTTTCACAACACATATAAAGAACATCAAGAATTAACCATCAAAACTCCAAAATGTTGAACAATCAATCAAGACCAATGCAAGACCATTAAATACTTCAACATCAATTAAATTTCAGCCCCTACACATGCAAAATTTCAAAATTTAGGTCCTTATACATTCTGAAAATTCGAATTTTGGCAAGAACATCCATATAAATCCATGTCATTGCACATATACTCAACATTAAATCACATAAACTCAACCCCATAACACATTTAGCAAAATAAGCCCCTTAAATGCCCAAATTCGAAACCCTAACATCACAACATCATGCATTTTCGAAATTATTGCAAGAAGTCTTAAGGGTGGGGGTAGATATTGCTTGAATGTTAGCCCAAAGAAATAGTTACACTTGCCTTCACCAATCTACCAACAAATTTCGAACAAGAAGAGGAGATGAGAGTGGAACTTCAACCAAACACCAAGCTAAGCACCTAGGGGAGCTTCTCCGGTGGCTGGGACGGCGGCAGGCGGCGGCGGACGGCGGCTGGGCGGCGGCTGGAGGGGTTGGACGGCTTCTTCAAGGGAGAGGGGAGAAGTGGGCGGCTAGGGCTAGGGTTTGGGAGTTAGGGTTTGTGTTTTGATTTTTTTTTAATTGAAATGTTTTAATGATAGTGTAAATTAAAAGTGTAGTGTATTGTGTGTAGTGTTTTAAAATTTTACTTGTACTAGCAAAAGTACTACTTGTACTATTAAAACTTTTTACCTCAAACTTTTTGCTATTTTCAAACTTCTAAATTTAAAATTTCAATTCACAACATTTTGATTGAAATTCCACTAACCCGGATTTAATAAAATCCTATTTTATGGAAAATTTAGGAAATAACCCAAGAAAATGATAAAATTGCCTTTTGACCCCTAAAAGTTCAAATTTTGCATTTTTGGCCAAAACCCCCCTTTTACCTCTAACTTAAAATCTTAAAATTAAAAATCTTGAAAATAAACCACCGAAGCCCACCGTCGTCGCCTGCCTGGATAAAAATTACTAACTAAACAGTTCAAGGAATTTAATTCAAATAAGTCAAGCAAGGCTAACTTTAACTGAAACTTAAACAATTAACTTCAAGAAATTTAAAATATAAATACTGAAAATAATTTTAGGCATGATTTTCAAATTTTAGAAGTTCTTGGTGCTACAATTCCTCCCTCCCTAATAAGAAATTTCGTCCTCGAAATTAAAACTTACCAAAAAGCTTCGGATATCGAACTCTGATATCAACTTCTGCTTCCCAAGTGGCCTCTTCATCCGAATGGTTCTGCCATCTCACCTTGATCATTGGAATCGACTTGTTACGGAGTCTTCTCTCCTGTCTATCCAAAATCCGGATGGGCTTCTCCTCATAGGTCAAGTGAGGAGATAGCTGAAGCGGTTCCGAACTAAGCACATGGGATGGGTTCGAGATGTACTTCCTCAACATCGACACATGGAAGACATTATGGATCTTATCAAGGTTAGGCAGCAAGGCCACTCTATAAGCCAGTACCCCTACCCTATCCAAATTTTCGAAGGGCCCTATGAACCTCGGTGCCAACTTCCCTTTCTTTCCAAACCTCATCACACCCTTCATGGGTGCAATACGGATAAAAACATGATCACCCACCGAGAACTCCAAGTCTCTCCTCCGGTGATCAGCATAGCTCTTCTGCCTACTCTGGGCAGTCCTCATCCTATCACGGATCTTAGCCACTACCTCGGTGGTCAACTGAACAATCTCCGGACCAAAGTCTGATCTCTCACCTATCTCATCCCACAACACTGGAGATCTACACTTCCTCCCATATAGTGCCTCGTAGGGAGCCATGCCAATAGTGGACTGAAAACTGTTATTATATGCGAATTCCACTAGTGGTAGTCTCGACTCCCAACTACCTTGAAAATCAATAGCACATGCCCTCAAAAGATCCTCCAAAATCTGAATCACCCTCTCTGACTGGCCATCAGTCTGCGGGTGAAAGGCGGTGCTAAAAAGTAGCTTCGTACCCATAGCAGAATGAAGACTCTTCCAAAAAGACGAAGTAAACCGTGGATCTCTATCAGACACTATGGAGACTGGAATACCATGTAGTCTGACTATCTCCCGGATATACAACTCCGCGAACTGAGTCATCGTGAAAGTCATCTTCACCGGTAAAAAGTGAGCCGACTTAGTGAGACGGTCTACAATCACCCAAATGGCATTCGAACCTCTCAATGTCTTCGGCAATCCCACGACAAAATCCATGGAGATATTCTCCCACTTCCACTCCGGAATAGGGAGAGGCTTAAGCAAACCGGCGGGTCTCTGATGCTCCGCCTTAACCTGCTGGCATGTCAGGCATTCTGACACGAATCGGGCAATGTCACTTTTCATGCCTGGCCACCAATAAAGCTGCTGAAGATCTCGATACATCTTCGTACTACCAGGGTGGATTGATTACGGCGATGTATGTGCCTTTTCCATGATAGTAACTCGCAGAGAATCACCTGCGGGAACCCAAAATCTACCTCTGTACCTCACAATCCCATCTACCACAGCATACAAACCGCTGCCTTTCTCCTCATCTCTCTGTCTCCACTTCCTGATCTGCTCATCAACTGACTGCGCTGCACGGATACGATCAAAAAGTGTAGTCTGCACACTAAGGGAAGACAAACGGGGAGCTCTACCACTCGCATAAAACTCAAGACCATACCTCTGAATCTCAACCTGCAATGGTCTAGACACTGACAAGGAGGTAATCACTGCAGTTTTCCTGCTCAAAGCATCTGCAACCACATTAGCTTTACCAGGGTGGTAGCTAATATTGCAGTCATAGTCCTTCACCAACTCTAACCACCTACGCTGCCTCATATTCAACTCCTTCTGGGTGAAGAAGTACTTGAGGCTTTTGTGGTCTGTGAAGATCTGACTCTTCTCTTCATAAAGATAGTGTCTCCAAATCTTAAGAGCAAACACTACCGCTGCCAACTCTAAGTCATGAGTAGGGTAGTTCTTCTCGTGCTCCTTCAATTGCCTAGAAGCATAGGCAATAACTCTGTCTCGCTGCATCAGAACTGCTCCCAATCCCAACTTGGAAGCATCAGTATACACCACAAAATCACCTTGCCCGGATGGCATGGTCAACACTGGCGCTGTCGTAAGAGCTTCCTTCAAAGTATCAAAGCTCCTTTGACACTCGGCACTCCAAACAAACTTGGCGTTCTTCTTAGTCAACGCTGTCATAGGCACAGCAATGGAGGAAAAACCCTTGATAAATTTTCGGTAATAACCGGCTAATCCAAGAAAACTGCGAATCTCAGACGCGCTCCTCGGTATAGACCACTCCTTCACTGCTTGAACCTTTGAAGGGTCTACTTCCACACCGCTCTTAGAAATAATATGACCCAAGAAAGCAACTTTCTCCAACCAGAATTCACACTTATCAAACTTGGCCAACAACTTGTGCTCTCGAAGCACCTCAAGAACGGTCCTCAAATGCTGTTCATGCTCCACTCTATCCTTCGAATAAATGAGGATGTCATCGATGAAAACAATGACAAAGCGGTCCAAGTAAGGCTGAAACACACGGTTCATAAGATCCATGAAAACCGCGGGCGCATTCGTCATCCCAAACGGCATCACAAGGAACTCGTAATGACCGTAACGAGTCCTAAAAGCTGTCTTCGCCACATCTGACTCCTTCACCTTCAACTGGTGATAACCTGAACGAAGATCAATCTTCGAAAAGATGGATGCACCTTGCAATTGATCAAAGAGGTCCTCGATCCTAGGTAATGGGTACTTGTTCTTCACAGTCACTCCGTTCAAACCTCGGTAGTCTATGCACAATCTTAGACTACCGTCCTTCTTCTTAACGAAGAGAACTGGTGCGCCCCATGGGGAGAAACTAGGGCGTATGAATCCCTTGTCAAGCAACTCTTGAATCTGCTCTTTTAACTCCTTCATTTCGGTAGGATCCAATCTGTACGGTGCCTTGGAGATAGGATACATTCTAGTTTTTGGATGTTGTTAGAATCGTTCTAGATTCGAGTATGTTGTTTTAGACAGAGTTCTGATCGTTTATTATCTGTCGGTTTTGAATTAGAGCGACGTTCGGATTTGTTATGATTTTTGGAAGCCATTTTCGAAAATGTGGATTTTGAGATTGATGGGTTTGCTTTGTTATTGTTGTTTTGGGCATTGGTATGAGGTTATATCAGTATTGAACTGCTGTCTGCATTTCCGGTTTATTCAGTTTATAGCCGTTATGCCGTCGGTTTGAGTTTTGGGTTTTCGAATCATTTTTGTATTGATTGAAGCCTTGGCTTGTGAGTGATCGTGGTTGTTGATCAACTCTTGTATTTGTACAGATTCGTTGGAGTGTTTCGAGCCCTGTGTTAGCAGCATTGTTCGTCGAGAGTTGGACGAAGAACGGTAAAGAGATTTCCTTGAACCGTTGTTTGTTGTTTAGGTTGTCTAGTTGTTGATACAATCTTTTGTTGTAGCTTGTCCGGAGTTGGATCTACGACATTGAAATGTAAAAGCAGTCTTTATAGCGGGATAGCATACTCGGGACAGTTGGTTCTCGAGTTTCCCTTGAAATCACATATTGCATTGATACTGGTTCTAGTTTATGGAACCTGTATTTTGTTGATTATTTGAATGAATTATATGGCTAAGTTCCTTTTGTTTCCATATGCATTCATATTGAGCCAGCACTATTGTTTCGATGGGCAGAACAGCCTTTTGTTAGACGTTTGGGAGCTATATTCGAGTGGCCTAGGACGTAGTCGTTGCGCCTAGTGCTAGCATACTCATTATAGTTGCTCAAAGTCTAGAGGAGTGGGATACGTGGCACCACCTCGATTGGGAGAGTCGGTGAGTCGTCACGTGATCTCATCCTCGGGATCCCAAAAGCACAGCAGCAATCCTTTGTTATCAGATTTGATATCCCGGTTTAAAGACATACATTTCATTACGTTGTTATTGATTTTGTTGTTGTCTTGGAAGCATGTTTATTGTTGTATTATTTGATATGTTGCTTTTACTGGGATTATCATTCTCACCGGTTATCCGGCTGTTGCTTTGTTTTGTATGTGTACTTGGCAACAGGAAGGGCAGGATCAAGTCAGCATAGACCTGGTTAGCGTCCAGAGCAAGACATAGAAGTGAGACTCGTTTAGAAGTCGAATCAGCATGTCAACCTAGCTATGTTTTGCGATCATGTTTAGTCATTCGAACTTCTCGTATATGTTTTGTAAGCAAGAAACGATGTAGGTACTATCGAATTGAATGTTTCTCTTCCCTAAACCTTTCTTGTATTGTTATTGGAATGTCAAATACTCTTAATGCAAGTGTTTAGGTTTTGATTGAGTTTATTACAGTGCCTTAACTTCTCTGGGCGAGGGGACGGCGCGGGCGCGCGGTTGTTGGCGCGGGCACGCGGCCTCTTTGCCAAGTATGAGCGCGGGCGCGCTGGGTTTTGCGGGGCGTAGGCGGGGGCGCGCTGATGTCAGCGCGGGCGCGCGAGCCTCCTTTTAAAAAAAATATATTTTGGGTTCTTGTTTACTTATCGCTTGTTGTCTGATATTAGTTGATTAGAAACGAGGTCTCACATTAAGTGGTATCAGAGAGTTAAGATTCTTGGTCGAACTAGAGTGAGCGGGTAGATCGAGTCTGCGTGTATTGGCTCCTCGCATGTGTTTGAATTATTTTAACTATGTACTTAATTCCATGCGAGCATGCTTTATTATTGAGAATTATTGAATTACATGGTTATGTGATTTAATTTATAAAGCATGATCTACTTGAGATATAACTGTTTCTGTTATCGACTGGTATCCGGTATTCCAAGCGGTTGTAAGGGCACTGATTGTAGCGATTGAGATATCTCGTGTCCTAACCTTTGATTATCAGATGGGTCCTCGTCGAGTGATAAACAGAAACACACCGATAGTTATCCCTGCGACTGAGCAGGCTAGCACTGAAGTTGATCAATTGGATGCTTCAGCAACGCCTATGGAAACCTTGCTGAAGAGGTTTCAGTCGTTCAATCCGCCGTTATTGATGGGTTCAGAAAATCCAGTTGACTGCGAGAGTTGGTTGGATGATATTGATCAGCTATTCGATTCCATTGATTACACAGATGACCGCAGAATCAGGTTAGTCGTTCATCAGCTACGTGGGGTTGCTAAGAGCTGGTGGATCATGACAAAGAAAGAAATGGAGAGTAGAGGTACGGAAGTTACTTGGAATCTTTTTAAATCTGAATTTTATAAGCGGTTTTTCCCTATCTCGTACCGTATAGATAAGGGAGCTGAGTTTGCCAACCTGAGGCAAGGGAATCTGAACATTGAAGAGTACGTAGCTAAGTTCGATAGTCTGTTGCTTTTTGCACCGCTAATTGCCGGAGATGAAGAAGCTAAGGCACATCAGTTCATAAATGGTTTGAACCCCGACGTATTCACGTTGGTAAACACCAACAGGCCTAACAACTTTTCGGATGCTATGAATTACGCAAAGGGAGCGGAAGCAGGCTTGTGGAGGCAAAGAGGTAACTAGGTAGAACCTCAGCAACAGAGGCAGTATCAGAACCCACCATCTCAGTATCAGAATCAGCCACCGCAGCATCAGAATCAGCAGCAAAGGTATGAAGGTGGAAACAGCGGGGGAAACAGAAAAGATCAGTACAAAGCAAGAGGTAAACAGTTCAAAAGGCAGGGGAACAGTTCGTCTAGTTCCAGTGGTTCGAAGCAATTTGGTTCAGGACAGAGTTCTGGATCTTCAGCCATGTACTGCAGCAAGTGTGGGGGAAGACACTCACCGGATCAGTGTGTGGGAGTCTTTGGCAATTGTAACACCTGTCAGCAACCGGGACACTTTTCTAAGGTGTGCCCACAACGTAACAGAGATAGAGCTCAGAGTGGGAGTTTGTCTAGACCTGCAGCTCAGCCTGAGAGGCAGTCTTCTGCAGTTCACTCTTTCCAGCCCCAGCAGCAGAACAGACAGGGAGGTAACACTACTGCAAACCAGCCTCCGAGACAGCAGGCACGAGTTTTTGCCTTGACAGAGGATCAGGCTCAGGCAGCACCTGACGATGTTATAGAAGGTAACTGTTCGATTTTCGGTTATTCTGCTCATGTTTTGATAGATACAGGTGCTTCCCATTCCTTTATCTCTGAGAAATTTGTGTTATTGCATGCTTTGCCGACTGAATTGTTGCCTACAGTAGTAGCTGTTACTTCACTTGTGGGTGGAGAAATTGTTTCTGTCAGACTAGTCAGGAACTGTGAACTTTGTTTCGAAGGGAATTTGTTAGAATTCAACTGTATTGTGCTTGGGTTGTCAGATTTTGATTGTATTGTCGGTATAGATGCTTTAACCAAGTACAGGGCAACAGTCGATTGTTTTTTGAAAGTTGTCAGGTTCAGACCTGAAATGGCAGACGAGTGGAAATTCTTTGGTAAGGGTTCTCGATCTAGAATTCATTTGATTTCAGTGTTATCTATGACTCGTTTGTTACAGAGAGGTGTAGAAGGATTTTTGGTTTATGCGGTTGATGTACTGAAATCTAGCCCAGCTTTGGTTGACTTACCAATGGTTAGAGATTTTGCTGATGTGTTTCCGGAAGATGTTCCTGGATTGCCACCCATTCGAGAGATTGAATTCAGCATTGACTTAGTGCCAGGTACTCAACCTATTTCAAAAGCTCCTTATCGTATGGCACTTGTTGAATTGAGAGAGTTGAAGGAGCAGCTTGAGGATTTAATTTCCAAGGGATACATCAGGCCTAGTGTGTCGCCTTGGGGTGCTCCTGTGCTTTTTGTTCGGAAGAAGGATGGTTCTATGCGGCTCTGTATCGACTACCGCCAATTGAATCAGGCTACAGTTAAGAACAGGTATCCTTTACCCCGAATAGATGACCTTTTTGATCAACTGCAGGGTTCTTCTGTCTACTCTAAGATTGATCTGAGGTCAGGTTATCACCAATTGAGAGTGCGAGAGGAAGACGTTCCTAAGACCGCATTCAGAACGAGGTATGGTCATTTTGAGTTTATAGTCATGCCGTTCGGTTTGACTAACTCTCCAGCGGTTTTTATGGGTTTGATGAACCGTATCTTTCAGCGTTATTTAGATGAGTTCGTCATTATCTTTATCGATGATATTCTTATCTACTCGAAGAACCGTACTGACCATGCAGAGCACTTGAGGACCGTACTGCAGATTTTGCGAGTTGAGCAGTTGTTTGCCAAGCTGTATAAATGTGAATTCTGGTTAGATCGAGTTGTCTTTCTCGGTCATATCATTTCTGGAGATGGGATTTCTGTCGATCCCAGCAAGATTGAAGCGGTTATGAATTGGCCTAGACCTACTTCAGTGCCGGAGATCCGAAGCTTCATGGGTTTAGCTGGTTATTACCATCGTTTCATCGAGGGTTTCTCGTCTATTGCCAAGCCTATTACCCAGCTGACTCAGAAGAATGCGCCTTTTGTTTGGACTCCAGATTGTGAGGCTAGCTTTGTTGATCTGAAGAGGAGACTGACTAGTGCTCCAATTCTTTCTATTACGAAGGGTACTGGAGGTTTCACAGTCTATTGTGATGCTTCTAACCGAGGCTTGGGTTGTGTTCTGATGCAGCATAAGCATGTGATAGCGTATTCATCGAGGCAGCTGAAACCGCACGAGACTCGTTATCCGGTTCATGATCTTGAACTAGCTGCGATCGTCTTTGCTCTGAAGATCTGGCGTCACTATCTTTATGGTGAGTCTTTCGAGATCTTTTCTGACCATAAGGGCCTTAAGTACTTGTTTTCACAGGCAGAGCTGAATATGAGACAGAGAAGATGGTTAGATCTGTTGAAGGATTTTGACTGTGAAATCAAGTATTATCCGGGAAAGTCGAATGCAGTTGTAGATGCCTTGAGCTAAAAGCTATGTTCTTTATCTCTTTCTACTATTGGTGTTTCTCAGTTGATCGATGATTGTTGCACTTCTGGTTTAGAGTTTGAAACAGATAGGGAGACTATCAGAGTGTTTGCTATTCAAGCCGAACCAGAGTTGTTTGTTGCAATCAGAGAAGCACAGAAGTCTGAGCTGAGCATTCAGGTTTCAGTAGAGAAAGTCAGATCTGGGCATTAGTCTGAATTCCACGTTAGAGATGATGTACTATATGTGAATAACCGTATTGTTGTGCCTGATATTTCGGAGTTGAGGCAGCTTATTCTTCGAGAGGCTCATTGCAGTCAGTTTAGTATTCATCCTGGAGGTCGTAAGATGTACAACGATCTGAAGATTCAGTTTTGGTGGAAGAGAATGAAGAGCGACGTAGCGAGGTTTGTATCTCGGTGTTTGAATTGTCAGCAGGTGAAAGCAGAACGGAAGCGACCAGGAGGTCTGTTGCACAGTCTACCTGTTCCTGAATGGAAGTGGGATCACATTTCCATGGATTTCGTCACGAAGCTACCACGATCCGTTCGAGGATGCGATGCCATTTGGGTAGTGATCGACCGATTGACAAAGTCTGCATGTTTTATTCCGTACAGGATGACGTATCGTCATGATCAGATGGCTGAGTTGTATGTTAGCAATGTTGTGAGACTGCATGGTGTGCCGAAGTCGATCGTTTCAGACAGAGATCCTAGATTCACTTCTCACTTCTGGCACAGTCTTCAGGGGGCACTTGGTACTCGATTGCATCTGAGTACAACTTATCATCCTCAGACCGATGGACAGTCAGAGCGGACTATCCAAACGTTAGAGGATATGCTGCGAGCGATATTGCTAGACTTTGGCACTAGTTGGCAGGATTTTTTGCCTCTTGTCGAGTTTTCTTACAACAACAGCTCCCATGCGAGTATCGGTATGGCGCCTTTTGAGGCTTTGTATGGTAATAAGTGCCGATCTCCGTTGTTTTGGGATGAATTGTCCGAGTCACCAGATTTGGGACCGGAGATGCTTAGAGATATGACAGAGCAGGTTAAGATCATTCAGACCAGAATGAAGTCAGCTCAAGATAGACAGGCGAAGTATGCGAATGTCAGGCGTAGACCTCTGAGTTTTGATCAGGGAGACCGAGTTTTTCTGAAGATTTCACCTTTCAGAGGCACTGTTAGATTTGGGAAGAGAGGAAAGTTATCTCCGAGATTCATCGATCCGTACGAGATTCTCGAGAATATAGGCGATCTTGCCTACAGACTTGCACTTCCTCCGTCTTTATCGGGTATTCACGACGTTTTTCACGTTCTATGCTGCGAAGGTATCAACCAGATATTTCTCATATCCTTCAGCCTGACGAATCCGAGTTAGACAAGACCCTGAGCTATTTTGAACGACCGATTCAGATCCTTGATCGGAAAGAAAAGAAACTCAGAACCAAGTTGATTCCGTTGGTGAAAATGCAGTGGAGCCGTCACGGCGTCGAGGAAGCGACTTGGGAGACAGAATCTGACATGAGACAGCGATTTCCGGAGTTATTCGGATGACGTGAGTTCTTCTTACTGTCTTTAGTTCTTTATTCTATCTTATGAGTTATGGTTCTTGTTGATTTCGAGGACGAAATCTCTTTTTAGTGGGGGAGAATTGTAACGCCCTGTTTTTATCTTAAATGAGTTTATTTGAGTTAATCGGAGATTTCAGAGTTCTAGAGCCGACTTGATTTTGATCAGGGTCTTTTTTTCAAAAATTGGATTTTTCAGGGACTAAAACGCAAATTGTGGATTTTATATATTATCTGCACTTAGATTTTTAATTGGGAAGACTCACCTTCCTCCCCAAACCGTGAAGCACCATTGAAGCTTGGGGAAACGCCTTTCAAGCTTTTCCAATCTCGGTTTCCGATCGATCCGTCCTTTAGAAATTATTTTTGAAGGCAGATTAGTGATCACTGCAGTGAGAGCTCCGTTATATCGTAAGTTTTTCTACGATCGGATACATTCTAGTTTTTGGATGTTGTTAGAATCGTTCTAGATTTGAGTATGTTGTTCTAGACAGAGTTCTGATCGTTTATTATCTGTCGGTTTTGAATTAGAGCGACGTTCGGATTTGTTATGATTTTTGGAAGCCATTTTCGAAAATGTGGATTTTGAGATTGATGGGTTTTCTTTGTTATTGTTGTTTTGGGCATTGGTATGAGGTTATATCAGTATTGAACTGCTGTCTGCGTTTCCGGTTTATTCAGTTTATAGCCGTTATGCCGTCGGTTTGAGTTTTGGGTTTTCGAATCGTTCAAACTGAAGTTCAGGATGTTTTGAAGATGTTGTCCAAATTTCAGCTCAATCCGACGGTTAGAACTCCGAATATGAATTTTTCAAAATCGTCGCGTGGAGCGGAAATCTTCTGTTTTTTTGGCTTGCGCGCGAGCGTGGCTATTTTGGCGCTCGCGCGCGTGTTGACGAGCCATAAAATTCCAAAAATTATATTTCAACTAGGAAATTAATTTTTAAGGCTTTCCAAACACTATAAATAGGATATTTAATTATTTTAGAGGGGTTCGGAAGTTCCTGCCCAGTTCGAGAACGCAAAAAAGAGGCGGCGGCTACAGGCGTGGAGATTGAAGAACTCTCCATTAGAGTTTTTCTATCTTCTTCTTTTTATTTTTATTTCTAGTTTTAATTATTGAGTAGTTGTTTTTCAACCAAGACGGCGTGATTGGCCGGACAATTTATGTTGAAAACTAGTTTGTTTATTTGAGATTTTTGGGATTGATTTTATTTTATTGATTATTAGATTTATATTTGTCTTGTGAATAGTCTGATAAACAGTTTACTTGCATGTTAATCGGTTCTAAGTCGACAGGTCGCTCTAATAATTAACACGAGGTTAAATTGGCAAGAAATAGTATCCGATTTCATCGTGTGGTTTGGGTGTCAACTGAATTTTCACAAATATTTAATGCATTCAAATTTGATTTGAATTACGAAAGATTAATCCGTCAATATTTGAATAGGTTTGATTGTTCTAGAAATAGTCCTTTGAATAAATTAGGAAAATTCCCGTGAATTAAAATTAAATCTGATGTCTTGAATTTACTGCTTGTTACATAAATTGTCTGGTACATGCGTGTGTCTTGGTTGTCTCTTTTATTTAAATTTAAATTTATTTTATTTTATTTCTTATTTTTTTTAGTAAATTCTTATTTTTAGTTAATTTAAAATTATCTTTATGATTTTGTTTAGATTAAGTGAAATAATTGATTCTTGAGAATTGACGCAGTCCCTGTGGGATCGATACTTGGATTCTTTTGTCCACTTTACTATTACTTGACCTGGTGCGCTTGCCAGTTGATTTTTAATCACACCGATTTAGAAGGTCAAGTTTTTGGCGCCGTTTCCGGGGACTGTTTAGTTAATATTAGGATAGATTATTTGCTTGAGGCTAGACATTTTTTTTCCCTGCTTTTGTATTAATTTTAATTTTAATTTTATTGTTTCTTGCTTGTGAGGTACTTGAAGATGAATCATCATCTGGTGTTCACAAGGTTTTACCAGCAATACTTGGAGTCATTCTATATTGCATCGGGGAGATTAAATGATTTGGCGAACAAATTTCGATGCCATAAATTTTCGAGCTACACCCTCACTCAATTTTTTTATGGTGGTTTAGATGAGACTACAAGAAGTTGGGTAGATTCTGGAGCTTTGGCCACTGGCAGTCAATTGTTTAGAAGAGATGAAGACAGTGCGATGCACTTGTTGAATGATATGTCAGATTTTGACTACCATTGGCATTGTGATCCTTCACTGCAGGGTTGGAGTCACCAATATCCTCCAGATATCAACTTTAAAAATTTTGCGGACCAACCACCTGAGCTTCAAGAAGAGTGTATAGGCATTCCGAAGATTATGTGGCTCAGTTGGAAAATCTTGTGCGACAGCAGACGGAGACAAATCAATTTTTAGAAAGCCGCATGAGTCTTTTGGATGAACAGATCGCGCTTCTTAGAGAACCAATTCTGGAGATCTTCCAAGAGAGTGAAGTAACTGAGCCAGAGCATGAAGAAATCATTTTTGAGGAATCTTCTCGTGAGGTTGAGTCAAACGTGATAGTGGAGGAGGAAGAACCATTCAAGGAGAGAGATTTTACCTCGTCAGTGGTCGTTCCATGTACACCGTTAGAAGATTCTTTTTTGCCATTGATGCCAACTCCACAATATCACATCCTCCATGAGCTTCAGCCTAGAGTCGGAATCTCCGTCCAAAATCAAAAGTTCATGATGAGTGTTGCTGGACTGACGAGCTTACAAAGCATATATCACGCCAAGCTTGAGGGCGAAGGAAATCAAAACCCATACGTAGAATCGTATGATTCTTACTATGGGCGTCAGCTGCTCTTTGATGGTGGCTTCTGCATAGTCGGGCTATAGACTATAATTTTAGCGCTGACTGGGAGGCAACCCAGTGTTTTTGCTTTTGTTTTTTTTTTATTTTGTTTTAGTTTTTTTTTTATGTTCTGTTTGCATTTGATTTTTTTTTCCCATGCCAGTTGGTCGTGCCTGCCAATATATATAGACTGATGCTACTGTCCCAGTTGATACCGTCAAGAAGGAAGAGAATGAAACGAAAACCAGGGGAGTGTTATTTCTGTTTCCATTGTGTTTTTGTTCGTTTTGCATTCTGTTCATTGTCTGAAGCATTGAGGGCAATGGTTTGGATAAGTATGGGGGGTAGTCTAGTATTGCATTGTTTTTGTTAAGTTTGTGTTGCATTATGTCATGTTTCGTAATTGTTTGCATATAGTGCGTTTTTGTTGTCATTTGCATTGCATGGGTAGGATGAGTCATGGTAGCCAATGATGATGAAGTTTTGAAAAAAAAATGTTTATTTGAGATTTTTGGGATTGATTTTATTTTATTGATTATTATATTTATATTTGTCTTGTGAATAGTCTGATCAACTGTTTGCTTGCATGTTAATCGGTTCTAAGTCGACATGTCGCTCTAATAATTAACACGAGGTTAAATTGGCTAGAAATAGTTTCCGATTTCATCGTGCGATTTGGGTGTCAACTGAATTTTCATAAATATTTAATGCATTCAAATTTGATTTGAATTACGAAAGATTAATCCATCAATATTTGAATAGGTTTGATTGTTCTAGAAATAGTCCTTTGAATAAATTAGGAAAATTCCCGTGAATTAAAATTAAATCTGATGTCTTGAATTTACTCCTTGTTACATAAATTGTCTGGTACCTGCGTGTGTCTTGGTTGTCTCTTTTATTTAAATTTAAATTTATTTTATTTTATTTCTTATTTGTTTTAGTAAATTCTTATTTTTAGTTAATTTAAAATCATCTTTATGATTTTGTCTAGATTAAGTAAAATAATTGATTCTTGAGAATTGACGCAGTCTCTGTGGGATTGATACTTGAACTCTTTTTCCATTTTACTATTACTTGACCTGGTGTGCTTGCCAGTTGATTTTTAGTCACACCGATTTAGACGGTCAATCATCGCTACTTCTTTTTATGTTCCGCATTAGACTTTGAATGTAATAAAGATTATGTGTTTGAGTATTTTCAGTATTAGTCAGGATGTGTTTTTCCTGTGCTTAAGTTTGTGTGGAAAAACTTGTTATTGTTATTATTTCAACTGTGTGGGGTTGCCTTTCATTCGTACTTTATGTTTATCGCAGTTTGAATCTTCTATTGGTCGATCTTTTCCTTTGTTTTGAATTGTTGTTTGTGACAGGGTGGCTTTGTTTACTTTCAAACACGTCATGGCAAAATTTTAAAAAATTCGTATTTTCTTTTATTATTTTAAACTTAGAAGTTAGGGTCGTTTCAGAATAAAAAACAGAGTTAAGAACTCACATCATCAAAATAACTCTGGAAATCGATGTCTCATATCAGACTCTGTCTCCCAAGTTGCCTCTTCGACCCCGTGTCGGCTCCACTGAACCTTCACCAACAAAATCGACTTGGTTCTGAGCTGTTTTTCCTTTCGATCAAGAATCTGAATAGGTCTCTTGAAGTAGCTGAAAGACTCGTCAAGATCGGCCTCATCAGGCTGAAGAATATGAGAAGGATCTGGATGATACTTCTGCAACATCGAGACATGAAAGACGTCGTGAATACCAGATAAAGAAGGAGGAAGAGCTAATATGTAGGCAAGATCTCCTATCTTCTCCAGAATCTCATACGGTCCGATGAACCTCGGAGACAACTTCCCTCTCTTACCGAATCTAATAGTACCTCTGAAAGGAGAAATCTTCAGAAAAACTCGGTCTCCCTGATCAAAAGATAGAGGTCTGCGTCTGATATTAGCATACTTCGCCTGTCTATCCTGAGCAGTCTTCATTCTCAGACGAATAATATTCACCTGCTCAGCCATGTCACGAATCAAGTCTGGTCCTAAATCAGGCGACTCAGCAATCTCATCCCAGTACAGAGAAGATCTGCACTTCTTTCCGTACAACGCTTCGAAATGTGTCATACCAATACTCGTCTGAAAGCTGTTGTTGTACGAAAACTCGACCAAAGGCAACTAATCCTGCCAACTGGTGCCAAAATCAAGCACCACTGCTCGGAGCATATCCTCCAGAGTCTGAATCGTTCTCTCTGACTGACCGTCTATCTGAGGATGATACGTCATACTCAAGTTCAAACGAGTACCAAGAGCCTCTTACAAACTGTGCCAAAAGTGAGAAGTAAACCGAGAATCTCGGTCAGAAACGATCGACTTCGGCACACCGTGCAATCTAACAATCTCCTTGACATACAATTCTGCCATATGATCGTGACAATATGTCATTCTGTAAGGAATAAAGCACGCATATTTCGTCAATCTGTCAATCACTACCCATATGGCATCAAATCCTCAAACATATCGTGGTAGTTTCGTGACGAAATCCATAGATATGTGATCCCACTTTCATTCCGAAACAGATAATCTGTGCAGCAGACCACCTAGTCTCTTCCTCTCGGCTTTCACCTGCTGACAGTTCAAGCATCAGGATACAAAACTCGAGACATCGCTCTTCAACTTCTTCCACATAACTGACTTCTCATTTCGTTATACATCTTCCGACCACCAGGATGAACACTGAATTGACTGTTATGTTCCTCTCGCAGAATACACTGCCTCAACTCAGAAACATCAGGCACAACAATACGATTATTCACAAACAAAATATCATCTCTAACCTGGAATTCAGACGGGTGACCCGGTCTGACTTTCTCTATCAAAGTCTGAATTAGGGGTGCAATCGAGTCGAGCTGAGCCCGAGTAGCATACTACTTGAGCTCGACTCGGTTTTGACTACTCGAGCTCGAACTCGAGCTCGATCGAGTAGTAAATTTCGTACTCGAACTTGAGCTCGCCTATAATTCGAGTTACTCGAGCTCGAGCTCGAAAATTATATTATATATATATATATATATAAGAATAAATAAATACAATATTATATATATAATTTATATATTTATATATATATATTTTATATTATATATTATATTTTATATATCCGTATGAGCTTTGAAGTGTGTAGGCTTCTATTTTTATAGAAATTTAGTGTCTTCTCTTCCGCATAGATATCGATGTGGGATACTTCATGGGCTTATCACAGCCCAAATTATAGTCAATGTGTGTTATCGAGTAGCTTGCGAGCTACTCGAACACATATATTCAAAGCTTGAGTGATACTCGAGCTACTCGAGCTCGAGCTCGAACTCGATCAAATCGAGCTCCAGGCGAGCTTTGACCGAGCTACTCACGAGCTGCTCAAGAGTATCTCGGCTCGTTTGCACCCCTAATCTGGATACTCACATCGGCTCTCTGTGCTTCCCTGATCGACACAAATAATTCTGGCTCGGCTTGGATGGCACAAACTCTGATAGACTGATAAGTGCAGTTTTTATGCATTAGTTTGTGATATTTTTATATATATTTTTGTATGCATTCATATTATTTTTATGTGTTTTTAGGTGTTTTAGTTCATGTGTGTGTATTTCACTTCCCTGGTTAATTTTGTAGGAAATTAGATTTTTGAAGAGCGAATAACGGAGTAGCCTTGATCTAAAAATCATATTTAATTTTTGATAGATCCAAATCCGATCTCCACCAATCAAAATGAAGTTTAAGATGTTTTGAAGCTGCAGTCAAAATTTCAGGTCAATCCGAAGCTTAGAACTTAAAAAATGATTTTTTCAAAATCGTCGCTCGGAGCAATTGGAATGTTGCGCTGACGGTGAATATTGTAGCGCGTTAGCTCTTGATTTTGGCGCTAGAAAGAGTGCTAACGCGCTTAAAACAAGGTGGAGGAATGAAGCGCGATAGTGTGTAGAGTTGTAAATCAAGCGCGATAGCGCTGAGGAGAAAGCTATCGCGCATGTTCAGAAAATAAATAACGCGCGAGCGCGAGAGCATTATCTCGCGCGCGCGCAGAAAAAAATTCCAGAGATTCGTGAGTGGAGCGCGCGCGAGCGGGATTATTTCTCGCGCGCGTGCCAGAGAGGAAGTTTGGGCCACTGTTTTATATAATTGCGCGCGCGCGAGGACTTCAAGGCGCACGCGCGCGTGTCGACGGGCCAGAAAATTCCGAAAATTATATTTCAACTAGGAAATTAATTTTTAAGGCTTTCCAAACACTATAAATAGGAGTTTTTATTATTTTACAAGGGTTCCAGAATTTTAGAGGAGATTTCGAGAGGCGGCTACGGCACAGGCTTGGGAGATTTTTCTCTTCTTTTCTCTTTTATTTTATTTTATTTGTAAATTCATGATTAAAAATTTGGATTTTAATTATGAATTGTGAGTAGTTTTTCTTTATTTCGATCAAGGCCACGTGATTGGGCCAGACAGTTTATGTAAAAACTTGATTTATTTATTTGAGATTTTCAGACTTAATTGAGTTTATTGATTATCAGATTTATCTTTGCCTTACAAATTTTTTGGCCAGTTATTTGTTTGCTTGTTAATCGATTCCAATTTGTACAGAGGAGGTTTCGAATTCGATCACTTTGGTTTTCAACATAGTGTAAAACTGACTAGAAATAGAATTCGGTTTCATTATGCGGTTTAGGTGTTTACTGAATTTTCACAGTGTTTATGCATTTGGATTTGATTAGAATTATGAAATATTAATCCGTCAAATTTGAATAGGTTTGATTGTTCTAGAAATAGTCTTTCGAACAGTTTAGGAAAATTCCCGTAAATTATAATTAAGTCTGATATCTTAGATAGATTGCTTGTTGCGTGAATTGTCTGGTACCTACGTGTGTCCTTGATCGAAGTTTTTCCCAAATTTTAAGTAATCCGAAATATTCCAGCTTTATTTTAATTAATTTGAGTTTTATTGCAATTTTAGTTATTAGTTTAAAAACCTGAAATCTCTCTTTTTAATTAGCCTAGATTAAGTAGAAATAAATATATTTTGGTAATCATATTTTTACAGTCCCTGTGGGTTCGACATCTGGACCGTTGTCCACTTTATTATAATTTGACCTGGTTCGCTTGCCAGTAGAATTTTATTCATACCGAAATAGCCGGTCAAGTTTTTGGCGCCGTTGCCGGGGACTGTTTGATATCAAAATTTTTATTTCGCTTGAGATTACACTTTTTTTTTTATTTTATTTAAAATTCTGAATTTTTATTTTCTTTTTGTTTGTCAGATACTCGTCTGCTAGTGCATGCGTCGATCTAGATTTTTTAAAAATCTCTTACCACTCGACTTGGAGATAGAACGCACACTCACAAAAATTCGTTGTGCTAGGAAAGATCTTAATTTGGAGCTTGATTATGAGTCTGAGGAAGAAATGGCAGAAGAAGTTGACAACCGCACTGTTTGGGATCTTATTAGGCCTCCGGTTGAAGGTTATGGATCCAGCATCGTTCGCCCCGCTGTTGAGGCGAACAGCTTTGAGCTTAAACCCTCCACTATTCAGATGATCCAACTTCAAGCACGGTTTGGAGGCACGTCTACTGAGGATCCTTATGCTCATCTGGAGCGATTCTTGTCGATCTGCGACACATTCAAGTTCAATGGGGTAACCTCTGATGCAGTAAGACTGCGGTTATTCCCATTCTCTCTACAGTGCGAAGCCTTGGAGTGGCTTGATGACCTGCCGACTGGTTGTATTACTACTTGGACGGACCTTGTCCAAGAATTCCTAAAGAAATACTTCCCTCCTACGAAGATGGCTAAGTTATTCTCTGATATTATATCTTTCAAGCAAAAGGAGGGAGAATCTCTACATGCGGCGTGGACCAGGTTCAAAAAGATGTTGAGGACATGTCCTCAGCATAATCTTACTCAAAGCCAGCAGACCCAGACGTTCTACAACGGAGCCGATCAGTCGGTTCGATCTATGCTGGATGCTGCTGCCAATGGATGCTTATTCAGGAAGACGCCAGCTGAAGCTTGGGAGATCATCGGCAACATGGCAGAGAGTAATATTGGGTGGCCGGATGTAAAGAAGGAAAAGAAGGGTGGAATTCTAGAGGTCGATGCTTTGTTGGCCCTGAACGCTAAGATCGACTCTCTAACACATCAAGTGGCACTCATGAAAACAGCGCCAACACAAGGGAATCTGAAAGAGGATCAGCAGTTGTTTGAAGTTGATGCTGTAAATTTTATGGGAAATCAAGGACGGCAGCCGTACAACTCCTACAACAACAATTATAATCAGAACTGGCAGTCCAAGCAAGAGGAGAAGAAGCCGAGCTTCGAGGAAATAATGATGAAATATGTGGCGGGTACTGAGGCTCGTTTACAAAATCAAGAAGCTTTGATGCAGAGGTTGGAAAGTCAGATGGGTCAAATTGCTTCCCAATTGTCAAATCGTCCTACTGGATCTCTACCGAGCAACACTGAGCTCAATTCCAAAAGCGTGAATGCAATTATGGTAGTGACGAGATCACAATCTGAACAGTCTGAGAAGCAACCGGAAGATGAGAAGACTGTGGAAGGGCCGAAAATTGATGAAGAAAAAGAGGAGGTGCGTACAGAAAAATCCTCCACGACAGGTAAGAAAGGTAAGACTTCAAAATTTGAAGTTAATAAAAATGTTGATTTATCTACTTTACCTTTCCCTCTTAGAGCTAAGAAACTATTATTTGATTCTCAATTTAAGAAGTTTCTTGAAATTTTCAAGAAACTGCATATTAACATACCTTTTGCAGATGCTTTAGCTCAGATGCCGAGATATGCAAAGTTTCTGAAAGACTTGCTGAAAAATAAAAAGAAGCTGAATGATCTTACGCAAGTCACAATGAAGAAAGAGTGCTCGACAGTGTTGCAAAGGAAGCTTCCAACAAAATCTCAGGATCCAGGGAGTTTTTCTATACCCTGTCATATTGGAAGTTTGTCTTTTGAGAATGTGTTGTGTGATCTTGGGTCGAGCATTAATTTAATGCCTTATTCTATTGCTCGAAAATTAGGAGTTGAAAATATAGAACCTGCTGCTAACTCTCTTAAATTTGCTGATGGTTCTATTAAATATCCGAGAGGGATCGTAGAAAATGTCCTAGTCAAGATAGAACACTTTATATACCCTGTAGATTTTGTTATTCTTGACATGGATGAGGACTGTGAGGTTCCACTGATTTTAGGGCGTCCTTTTCTTGCTGCTAGTAGAGCCCTAGTTGATGTTGAGAAGGGAGAGTTGGTTCTAATATTGAACGATGAACAAGTAGTTTTTACTATGTCTAAGTCGGCTACTGAGAGCCCAATTTCGAAATCTTGTTCTGTTATTCGTTTGGTTGATGAGATGCATGATGTTGATGCATGTCTGCAGGTGCAGTTGTCTACAAGAATTAATCCCTTGCACAAGTTCTTTAATGATGTAGCATGCAAGTGTAGGACTGATTCGAGTTTTTCATAGACGGTGGATAAACCACCTTGAATTTCACCACTCAAAGAGGAGTATAGTCGGGCTATAGACTATAAATTTAGCGCTGACTGGGAGGCAACCCAGTGTTTTTGTTTTTTTTTATTATGTTTTTGGTTTTTATTTTTGTTTTTATTTGATTATTGTTTCTTTCCCATGCCAGTTGGTCGTTCCCGCCGATAATCTAGACTACTGATACCGTCCCAGAGGATACTGTCAAGAAGGAAGAGAATGCATCAAAAACCAGGGGAGTGTTATTTTTGTTTTTCATTACATTGTGTGTTTGTTTGCATTCTGTTCATTGTTTTGAAGCATTGAGGGCAATGCTTTGGATAAGTATGGGGGGGTAGACTAGTTTATTTCATTATGTTTTGTGTTTGTGTTGCATAAAGTTCGTTTCATGTCTATTTGCATATAGTGTGTTTTTGTTGTTGTTTGTGTTGTCCTGCATGGGTAGGATAAGTCATGGTAGCCTATGATGATGATGTTTGAAAAAAAAAAAAAATTTTTGAAAAATTTTGCTCTTGGCTTGACATGAGAAACTGTAGGTTGAACCGTGAATATTTTTAAGCACTAATGTTAGACCAGTGTACTGTAACAAAAGATTTGATGAAGTTTTTGTCTGTTTGACCATTGCACGGCAATAGGTGGTTTGTGAATCTTGATTGTGTAATATGAATTTTGATGAGGCTCTAGTTTACACTTATGATTTGGGCGCACCTAAAAAAAAAAAAAAAAAAAAGAGTTTTATACAATTCCATCCGGGCCTTGAAAGGATTAAAATCCTATAAAAGATTAAATTTAAGGCTAAGTATGCGGGTTAAATGGGATTGATGCTCCATCCGGGCTATAGATGAGGGGATTAGAAAGAAAAAATAGAATGATTTTTCATATCCTATCCAGTTGTAGCTAAGTCAGCGGGTAATTATTGGGGCTAATGCAATACCGGGTGCAAAATCCGGAGGTGTGTAATTCATTATCTCAAGGGAGGTGGGTATGTCTAGAGATCGTTGGAATGAATGGACACTTGGAAAGTGAAACTTGCACTGATTTGTCATAGGTTGCTAAGCAGATTTGAGACGAATTCGGTCTAAGTTGTATGAAACTGGAATGACATTTCACACACACACGTTTACGTAAAACCGAAAGTGTATTATGAAAAGTTGAGAGCATGTCTGTGATTTTTGTTGGTAATTGAACTTCTCAGAGGCTGTGCACATTCATGACTTGTCCTTACTTATGTTTTTGTTTGCATTTTGTTTTTGCATGTCTTGCTCGAGGGCGAGCAAGAGTTAAGTATGGGGGTGTTGATAAGTGCAGTTTGTATGCATAAGTTTGTGATATTTTTATATATATTTTTGTGTGCATTCATATTATTTTTATGTGTTTTTAGGTGTTTTAGTTCATGTTTGTGTATTTCACTTCCCCGGTTAATTTTGTAGGAAATTAGATTTTTGAAGAGCGAATAACGGAGCAGCCTTGATCTAAAAATCATATTTAATTTTTGAAAGATCCAAATCCGATCTTCACCTGTTAGAATGAAGTTCAAGATGTTTTGAAGCTGCAGTCCAAATTTCAGGTCAATCCGACGGTTAGAACTCAATATATGAATTTTTCAAAATCATCGCTCGGAGCAGTTGGAATGTTGCGCTGACGGTGAATATTGTAGCGCGTTAGCTCTTGATTTTGGCGCTAGAAAGAGTGCTAACGCGCTTAAAACAAGGTGGAGGAATGAAGCGCGATAGCGTGTAGAGTTGTAAATCAAGCGCGATAGCGCTGTGGAGAAATCTATCGCGCATGTTTAGAAAATAAATAACGCGCAAGCGCGAGGGCATTATCTCGCGCGCGCGCAGAAGAAAATTCCAGAGATTCGTGAATGGAGCGCGCGCGAGCGGGATTATTTCTCGCGCGCGCGAGAGAGAGGAAGTTTGGGCCACTGTTTTATATAATTGCGCGCGCGCGAGGACTTCAAGGCGCACGCGCGTGTCGACGGGCCAGAAAATTCCGAAAATTATATTTCAACTAGGAAATTAATTTTTAAGGCTTTCCAAACACTATAAATAGGAGTTTTTATTATTTTACAAGGGTTCCAGAATTTTAGAGGAGATTTCGAGAGGCGGTTACGGCACAGGCTTGGGAGATTTTTCTCTTCTCTTTTATTTTATTTTATTTGTCAATTCATGATTAAAAATTTGGATTTGAATTATGAATTGTGAGTAGTTTTTCTTTATTTCGATCAAGGCCACGTGATTGGGCCAGACAGTTTATGTAAAAACTTGATTTATTTATTTGAGATTTTCAGACTTAATTGAGTTTATTGATTATCAGATTTATCTTTGCCTTACAAATTTCTTGGCCAGTTATTTGTTTGCTTGTTAATAGATTCCAATTTGTACAGAGGAGGTTTCGAATTCGATCACTTTGGTTTTCAACATAGTGTAAAACTGACTAGAAATAGAATTCAGTTTCATTATGCGGTTTAGGTGTTTACTGAATTTTCACAGTGTTTATGAATTTGGATTTTATTAGAATTATGAAATATTAATCCGTCAAATTTGAATAGGTTTGATTGTTCTAGAAATAGTCTTTCGAACAATTTAGGAAAATTCCCGTAAATTATAATTAAGTCTGATATCTTAGATAGATTGCTTGTTGTGTGAATTGTCTGGTACCTACGTGTGTCCATGATCGAAGTTTTTCCCAAATTTTAAGTAATCCGAAATATTCCAGCTTTATTTTAATTAATTTGAGTTTTATTACAATTTTAGTTATTAGTTTAAAAACCTGAAATCGCTCTTTTTAATTAGCCTAGATTAAGTAGAAATAAATATATTTTGGTAATCATATTTTTACAGTCCCTGTGGGTTCGACATCTGGACCGTTGTCCACTTTATTATAATTTGACCTGGTTCGCTTGCCAGTAGAATTTTATTCATACCAAAATAGCCGGTCATAGACCCACTATCTGATTCAAACTCCAAATCAGACGTGCAACAGTCGTCAATCAAACGAGAAACACCGATGGTAGAAAGGGATAAGGAACAAAGCTTCCGGTTCAATGCATCAGAAGCTGCATTAGACTTCCCCGAATAATACTTGATCTCATAGTCGAAATCCTTCAGTAGATCTAACCATATCCTCTGTCTCATATTCAGCTCTGACTGTGAAAACAAATATTTCAAGCTCTTGTGATCAGAAAAGATATCAAAGGACTCACCATAAAGATAGTGACGCCATATCTTCAATGCAAACACGATAGCTGCTAACTCGAGATCATGAATCGAATAACGAGTCTCGTGCGGTTTCAACTGTCTCGAAGCATAAGCTATCACGTGCTTCCTCTGCAAAAGAATACAACCAAGACCTAGAAGAGAAGCATCGCAATAAACAGTAAAACCTCCAGTACGTGATGAAATATAAAGAATAGGGGCACTGGTCAATCTCTTCTTCAGATCAATAAAACTGGCCTCACACGCCTCTGTCAAGACAAAAAGGTGCATTCTTCTGAGTCAGCTGGGTAATCGGCTTCGCAATAGAAGAGAAACCCTCGATGAATCTGAGATAGTAACCCGCTAAATCCATAAAACTTCGAATCTCAGGCACAGAAGTTGGCCTGCGCTAGTTCATAACCACTTCAATCTTGCTAGGATCGACAAAAAACCCATCTCCAAAAATAATATGACAAAGAAAGACGACTCGGTCAAGCCAAAACTCACACTTCGATAGCTTGACATACAACTGCTCAGCTCGTAAAATCTGTAAGATAGTCTTCAAATGCTCTGCATGGTCAGTGCGACTCTTCGAATAAATAAGGATATCATCAATGAAAATAATAACAAACTCATCAAGATAATGCTGAAAGATACGGTTCATCAAACCCATAAAGACTGCTGGAGCGTTCGTCAATCCGAACGACATGACAATGAACTAAAAGTGACCATACCTCATTTTTAACGCAGTCTTAGGCACATCATCTTCTCGCACTCTCAGCTGATGATATCCAGACCTCAAGTCTATCTTTGAATAGACACAAGAACCCTGCAACTGATCAAAGAGGTCATCTATATGCGGTAAAGGGTACCTGTTCTTAACCGTCGCTTGATTCAATTGACGGTAGTCAATGCAAAGTCATATCGATCCATCTTTATTTCGAACAAACAAGACAGGAGCACCCCAAGGCGATACACTAGATCGGATGTATCCCTTGGCAATCAACTCTTCAAGTTGCTCCTTCAATTCTTTCAATTCAATCGGATCCATTCGATATGGATCTTTGGAAATCGGTTGAGTACCTGACATCAGTTCAATGCCGAATTCGATATCACAAATAGGCGATAATCCAGGAATCTCCTCTGAAAATACGTCAGGTAACTATCTAACCACTGGTAAATGACTCAACACAGGGCTGGACTACAAAACATCCATGACATAGATCAGAAATCCCTCTCCTCCTCTCTGTAACAATCGAGACATCGACAAAACAGATATCGAAGGAATTCTAGATCGAGAACCCTTACCAAAGAATTTCCACTCGTCTGACATCTTGGGTCTGAATCTAACCACTTTTTGAAAACATTCGACGGTTGCCCTGTACTTGGTTAAATAATCTATACCAACAATACAATCAAAGTCTGACAACACAAGTACAACACAATCTATCTCAATCACATTCTCTTTGAAACAAAATTCATAGTTCCTGACTATACTCACAGAAACAATTCCTGTGAGACCCCGATTCTAAACTCGAAATAATTAAACATAATCGAACACGGTAAGTCGCGGGAACAAATAAAAAATAATAATTTTTTTTTTTTAAAGACAAGCCTCGCGCGTGCGCAGGAGAAAGGGCCAGTGGCCTCGAGGGAAGCTCGCGCCCGCGCGGGCAAAAATACCCGAGCCACTCCAGGCAGCTCGTGCGCGCGCGAGGACAAGCCTCGCCCGCGCGCAGGCCAAACGGACAGAAAACAGGGGAACCTGGAGAAAATCAAGCCAAACACGAATCAAATCAAATCCAAGCTCCAACATACAATACAACACGAAATCAGAACATACCACAAGTTCTAAATCCTTTCCGCAATACAAAATAAGTCGAGTTCTAAAATCAGAGTTCCAACGACTCAACAAAACTAATACAAGTTCAAAAGACTCGACCCTACGACGCGGAGTCTCACTTCTATCCATCTCACCCCAAGCTAACCAAGACGACTCGGTCCAGCTCCTGATCCTCCTGTTGCCAAGTTACACATACAAAACAAAGACAACAGCCGGAATAATCCGGTTAGAAATATAATTTCTAAGTAAAAGAGACAGGCATACAATATCAAATAAACACCTCGTATCAAAATCCACAAACATCAACAACTTCAAAGAAAAGGGATGTATGCATGACTTTAAAACTCGGGACTATCAAATCAGATAATCGAAATGTCAATCGATACTCGGTTGGGATCCCGGGGCTAAGTATTCACAACAACTCACCGACACACCCATTCGGGGTGGATGTCGCTCAACTCATCCCCTAGACTTCAGAGCAACTATAAGAAGTATTCTGGTACTTAGAAAAACTCGAAATCTAAGCCCACTTCAATATAGCTCTCTAAATCGTCTAAATTCAAACGAATTGAATAATCGGCTCAATATGAATGCAAGTGTAACAAGATACTCAAACAAGTTCACACAAGAAAATAAACATGTAGTATGTGATTTTTGGGGCTCGAGAATCAATCGAACTCGAGTATTCAACCCATTCAATTCAAAGTCATCTTTTACCTTTCGAGTCCGTCGAAGATTCAAATCTGAAAATAATAACGAACTCAAATAAATAATCAATCGAAACACAAAACTTCATAACAAGGAAATTCAATCAATATACCGTCTTCAATTCTCGACACGACTCAACTTCCAAGTTCAATCCAATTCCAAGACTCCAATCCAATCTGAAAATGAAGAATATACGGATTCGGTAACAATCTACCAATTCAATCAAACCCAGAAGTCAAACCGAAACAAAACAACCAATAATCCAAACTCGATTCCGACGGCATAACGGCTATAATCGGTCAAACCAAAAATCTCCGATAACAACCAACAATCCCAAATCATCCAAAACAACTCCTCAATCAACAAAACAAATCAAAAACATCAAAATCCAACAAAATCTCACAACCCCATTTTTGAATTTAACTCCAAAAAATCATATAAAATCCAAACTTCGTTCTTTTTCCAAACCGACTTCGAATACACGATCTATACTAGCTCAAGAACGACATACTCCAATATTATCAAATTCTGACAACTCAACAAAATCGAAGTTCAAGAGATCGAAGTAAAACTTACGTCTAAACGAAGCCCTCGTTGTGGTGATCGTGAATCTTAACTCGGAAATGAAATCTAACGGTCGGATCGAGCGAATCGAACGGAAAGAAAAGCTTAGAAGTCGCCTCTCATGGCTTCCGGGAGAGAGAAATCGAGAGGGAGAGAGTGGGGAGGAAGGAGAGGTATGGGGTGAGGTGATGGGTACCAACTTGCATCTATTAATAATATATAAATCCAACTTTTGCATTTCAGTCCTTTATTTCTCCAATCTTGCAAAGTAACCCCCTGCTAAATAACAAAACAATCCTCAATAAATAATTTCAGGGCCTTACAAATCTCCTCCTCTAAGATTCGATTTCGTCCTCGAAATCTGACAGATCAAAACTGAAACAAGTAAGAACAAACTGAAGACGGACTCACCTCAATCGAACAACTCGGGAAAACGTTGCCTCATATCGGATTCGGTCTCCCAGGTTGCTTCTTCAACTCCGTGACGACTCCACTGAATCTTCACCAACGGAATTGACTTGTTTCTGAGCTGCTTTTCTTTTCTATCAAGGATCTGAATCGGTCTCTCGAAGTAACTCAGAGTCTCATCCAACTCGGCCTCATCTGGCTGAAGAACGTGGGACGGATCTGGATGATATTTACGAAGCATGGAAACATGAAACACGTCGTGGATTCCGGACAAAGAAGGGGGAAGAGCCAATCTGTAGGCAAGATCGCCTAACTTCTCCAAAATCTCATAAGGACCAATAAAACGAGGCGACAACTTCCCTCGCTTCCCGAATCTGACAGTACCTCGAAAAGGAGAGATCTTCAAGAAAACTTGGTCTCCTATTTCAAAACTCAGAGGTCGACGTCGAACATTCGCATACTTGGCCTGCCGATCCTGGGCTGTCTTCATCCTCATCTGAATAATCTTCACCTAATCGGCCATGTCACGAATCATATCGGGACCTAACTCAGGTGACTCTGAATTCTCATCCCAGAACAACGGAGATCTGTACTTCTTCCCGTACAAAGCTTCAAACGGTGCCATCCCAATACTCATCTGAAAACTGTTATTGTACAAAAACTCTACTAAAGGCAACGAATCCTGCCATCCTGAGCCAAAATCAAGTACCACGGCTCGAAGCATATCCTCCAAAGTCTGGATCGTACGCTCGGACTGACCGTCGGTTTGAGGGTGATACGTTGTGCTCAAGTGCAAACGAGTACCCAATGCCGCCTGAAGACTGTGCCAAAAGTGAGAAGTGAACCTTGGATCTCTGTCTGATACGATCGACTTCGGCACACCGTGCAATCTCACCACCTCTCTAACATACAACTCGGCCATCTGGTCGTGGCGGTACGTCATGCGGTACGGAATGAAACAAGCAGACTTTGTCAACCGGTCAACCACTACCCAAACTGCATCGCAACCTCTAAAAGAACGTGGTAGCTTCGTGACAAAGTCCATAGTGATGTGATCCCACTTCCATTTCGGAACAGGAAAACTGTGCAATAAACCTCTGGGCTTCTTCCTCTCGACTTTCACCTGCTGACAATTCAGACAACGGGACACAAACCTCGTGACGGCTTCCTTCAACTGCTTCCACCAAAACTGAGTCTTCAAGTCGTTATACATCTTTCGGCCTCCAGGATGAACACTGAACCGACTGCAATGCGCCTCTCGAAGAATACGTTGTCTCAACTCAGAAACATCGGGCACAACAATACGGCTATTCACAAACAGAACATCATCCCTGACTTGAAACTCGGACTGGTGGCCTGATCGGACTCTCTCTATCGAACTCTGAATACTCGAATCTGACCTCTGTGCCTCTCTGATCAACTGAAACAACTCCGGCTCGGCCTGAATCGCAAAAACTCTGATGGATCTCCTATCGGTCTCAAACTCCAACCCAGAAGTACAACAATCTTCAATCAAACGAGAGACACCAATCGTAGAAAGAGATAAAGAACAAAGCTTCCTACTAAGAGCGTCTGCAGCTGCATTCGATTTTCCAGGATAATACTTGATCTCACAGTCAAAATCCTTCAGCAGATCCATCCATCGCCTCTGTCTCATGTTCAGCTCGGACTGGGAAAACAAGTACTTGAGGCTCTTATGGTCAGAAAATATCTCAAACGACTTGCCATATAGATAATGGCGCCAAGTCTTCAAAGAAACCACGATTGCAGCTAGCTCAAGATCGTGGATTGGATAACGAGTCTCGTGAGGCTTCAGCTGCCTTGACGCATAAGCTATGACGTGCTTCCTCTGCATCAGAATGCATCCAAGACCACGGTGAGAAGCATCGCAATACACGGAGAAACCTCCAGTACCTGATGGAATAGACAAGATCGGAGCGCTGGTCAATCTCTTCTTCAGCTCAATGAAACTGGCCTCACACTGCTCGGACCAAACAAATGGTGCATTCTTCTGGGTCAACTGGGTAATCGGCTTTGCAATGGAAGAGAAGCCCTCGATAAATCGACGGTAAAACCCTGCTAAACCCATGAAACTGCGAATCTCTGGCACTGATGTCGGTCTCGGCCAATTCATAACTGCCTCGATCTTGTTGGGGTCAACAGATATTCCATCTCCTGATACAATGTGGCCTAGAAAGACGACTCGGTCCAACCAAAACTCGCACTTTGATAACTTCGCATACAACTGTTTGGATCTCAAAATCTGCAACACAGTCCTCAAATGCTCGCCATGATCTGAACGGTTCTTCGAATAGACCAGAATATCGTCGATAAAGACAATGACGAACTTATCTAGATACCGCTGGAAGACACGGTTCATCAAATCCATAAAAACCGCTGGAGCGTTCGTCAAACCGAAAGGCATGACTAAGAACTCAAAATGACCATATCTGGTTCTGAAAGCTATCTTAGGCACATCCTCGTCGCGAACTCTCAGCTGATGATACCCTGATCTCATATCTATCTTTGAGTACACTGCAGAACCCTGTAACTGGTCAAAAAGATCATCAATTCGAGGGAGAGGATATTTGTTCTTAACGGTAGCCTGATTCAACTGGCGATAATCGATACAAAGTCGCATAGAACCGTCTTTCTTTCTCACAAAAAGGATTGGGGCACCCCAAGGCGATACGCTAGGTCGGATGTATCCCTTGGAAATCAGATCCTCCAACTGTTCCTTCAACTCTTTCAATTCTAAAGGAGCCATTCGGTAAGGTGCCTTGGAAATAGGCTGAGTACCTGATGCAAGCTCAATGCTGAATTTGATCTCTCGAATCGGCGGCAATCCGGGAATCTCTTCTGGAAAGACATCAGGAAACTCGCTAACCACTGGTATCTCTGTCAACTCAGGGCTAGACCTCATAACATCCACTGCATAGATCAAATATCCCTCTTCTCCTTTCTGTAACAAACGAGTCATGGACAAAGCAGAAATCAAAGGGATTCGGGATCGAGAACCCTTACCAAAAAACTTCCACTCGTCTGCCATAACAGGTCTGAATCGGACTACTTTCTGAAAGCAATCTACCGTTTCCCTGTACTTGGTCAGTGCGTCAATCCCAATGATACAGTCAAAATCAGATAACCCAAGTACAATGCAGTCAATCTCAATCGAATTCCCCTCGGATTCTAAGACGCAGTTACGGACTAATCTCACCGAAACAATTCCTCCACCCAAAGGTGAAGTAATAGAAACAACATCATATAAAGGCTTAGCAAATAAATCATGCATAAAGACAAACCTTTCAGAAATGAAACAGTGAGAAGCTCCCGTATCAATCAACACAAACGCAGGATAACCAAAAATCGAACAATTACCTGCTATCATGTCATTCGGGGCTGCATTGGCTTGATCCTCTGTCAATGCAAACACTCTCGCCTGTTGTCGAGGAGGTTGGTTCTGATTCTAATTACCTCCCTGATGAGTCTGCTGCTGGGGCTGAAAGGAATGAACTGCAGAAGATGACCTCTCGGGCTGAGCGGACGGTCGAGAAGAACTACCGCTCTGAGCTCTATCGGATCCCCGCTGAGGACAGACTCTAGCAAAATGACCCGGTTGCTGGCAGATGTTGCAACTACCAAACACACCATGGCACTGATCCGATGGATGGCGTTGTTGGAGAACGCGGCGTTCAGATCAAACAAGATTGATACCCGGTGCAGCGAAAGTTTAAAATTTTTATTATATGGAACGATTCCATATTGGGTATCACATCTTTACGATTAAATTGTGTGTGTAAAAATTCAAATAACGATTATATAATTTTTACCTTTAATTTCGAATCGAGATTCTGGACACCAACAGATTTCTCTGCTCTTGTTGTATCTCCCTGGAACCGATGGACGAACAGTTCTTCTATCAGGTCCACGAATAGAGATTTAATCCCTCTGATAGATTGCACTAGAAAATCTATCAGAAGTTTTCTACGAAGAGATTAACGAATTTGATCCGTTAAACCAGACTGTAATTCAAAATCACAGGCTGGATTTTCTCGAGCAGAGGGGAGAGGGGTCGGACACTTTAAGAAAAATATCTTAGGGTTTTCGAAAATTTTGTGCCTTGTTATTTTTAATTTCTGTACTGCAATAACTTATTTATAATGTAGGCCACTAACAGCTTAGGGCCCATTAGTCATAAGTTCAGGCCCGACAAGCAAAGCCCGCATGTTCAGAAATTAATATAAAATTCATCGTGACTCCGATTGATAAACCGATTTTACCAATGTGCACAGAAACCATTTCTGCACCTTTTAAAGTCAAGATAAATTTTTCTGAATCCGAATTCAGTGATTTCCAAAAATGCCCATCACTATGTCATTTTTGGAAATCTCACTCCTCTACTCTTAAATAAGAAGTCCAACTTCTTCGTTCATTAAATTTAACTCTTTAAATTTAACTATCTCAACGGGGATTAAAAATCCATTACACTGTGTGACCCTCAATGGTTCAGGGATACAGCTAGCCGTGGGCTCACAACTCCTTGTGACTCGGAACAACAATTTCCGAATTGCCCATCGAATCATGGTATGAGCGCCTAGCAACATCGCCCCATGATTCCCTAGGTATCACTCATAGTGCCTACAAGAACCAGTAGATTTTGGTTAGCGTACAGTACGGTCCCTTCATCCATATATCCCGATCGAATCAACAACCATTGGTATATCGAGAGTCGCTCGAGATTCGATAACTATGCAATGCATCTTGAAGATCAAATAGTGACATCGCATGTGCTACTAAGAAACCATTTCTTAAATCACATCATGTACTCTGGCCAGAGATTCGTCACACTAATATCTCCTCAGATCGCATAGGATATCCACACTCGCAAGTATGTGGTGAATCCTTGACAACAAAGCATCGACTCCTACATGTGTTGTAACTGTACCCAATCCCGACACCTGATGACCCCAATAGAGTCGGTAAACGAGTCAAAGCACAGTACTAGCATATAGAGTCTCAATGATGTCTCAAGTAGTAAGGACTAATGGTGTACAACCAAAACAGCGGACTATATCCACTCGATAAGTGATAACCACTTGGAAAGTCCGGATAGGGTAGTTCGATCATTCATCATATGAATATCCATTTGCATGCTTCGAACATTTCTATGTTCCCTACCAATGAAACGTGGTACTCTGCATCGCAAATGCTAGTCTCACACTCGAGCGATCCTTATCCTTATTATCGGACGGCTCAATCGACTAGGAACAGTTTAGAATATACAGTGACTATAAGATGTGTTTCATGATAGACATCCCCATGTTCTACCACATCTTACATACACTATAGTATATTCAAGGTCTTTATCAAAACAACAATAGTATATCACAATATAACAATATGAAGAAAGATAAAGTCATTGCCATTAATAAAAGTGTAAATTATATTAAACAAAAGATTGTTTATACAAAGAATCATCAAAGCCCTTAGTACGAATACTTAGGAGCTTTGCCATTCCATAACTCGTATGGTATTTTGTCCACTGCTTTAGTGTGGACGTTGTTCAACAACAATACCGCCGTTTCAAGCGCATTGCCCCAAAACGAAGGTGGAAGCTCAGTGAAGCTCATCATGGATCGAACCATGTCCAACAAAGTTCGATTACGACGCTCCGATACACCATTCAGCTGTGGTGTCATAGGAGGAGTCCACTGAGAGAGAATCCCATTTTCTTTCAGATAGTCCAAAAACTCGGTACTCAAGTATTCTCCACCTCGATCCGATCGAAGTGCTTTAATACTTTTACCTAGCTTGTTTTCTACTTCAGCCTTGAATTCTTTGAACTTTTCAAATGCTTCAGACTTATATTTCATTAAATATAAATACCCATACCTTGAATAATCATCAGTAAAGGTAATGAAGTAGGTGTGGCCATATTGAGTCCCAACTCTAAATGGACCACAAACATCTGTATGGATCAAATCCAACAGATTTTGACTACGCTCAGGTTTCCCCTTAAAAGGAGATTTAGTCATTTTTCCTTTTAGGCAGGATTCACAAGTAGGTAGAGAGTTAATATCAGACATATCAAACATGCCCTCTCCCACTAGCTTGTTCATCCTCCTTGAGGAAATATGACCTAGCCTAGCGTGCCAAATGTTTGCCGGGTTTTGGCTATCGATTTTCCTTTTGTTTGTTGTTGCCGGTTTATCAACATAATTTATTGGAACGTCTTTTAGTTTTAAGTTGTATAGATCGTTTTCAAGTTGTCCATTTCCAATCAAACATTCATTCTTGTAAATATTGCAAATCCCATTCACAAAATTGCAAGAATAACCATCTCTATCAAGCATAGAAACAGAAATAATGTTTTTAATTAAATCCGGAACAAATAAAACATCTCTCAAAAGTAACTTAAAACCGTTCTGCAAAAATAAATATCTCCCACAGCTTTAGCTTCAACTCTGGAACCATTTCCGAGCCTCAGCTGGGTCTCACCCATTCTAAGCTTATTACTTCTTGTCATCATTTGCAACTCATTGCAAATATGAGATCTACATCTGGTATCCAATACCCAAGAAGTAGTATTAAGAAAAACATTTATTTCAATGTATAACATACCCTTTGCAGTTCGCAACTGCTCGAGGTATTCCTTGCAGTTACGTTTCCAATGACCGGGTTTCTTGCAGTGATGGCAAACTTGTTTAGACTTGTCCAATTTTGCATGTAACATTTGGCCTTGAGATCATGGTCCAACCATTTCTCTAGTTCGGCCAACCTTTTGGCAGTTACATCAGCAGGGGCTATTTTTCGGAGACGCCTTTTCTAACACTTAGAAAATCTTTTCCGAACTTAGGACAATCTTAACTTATGGAATCATTCTGTATTGTTTGCGCCAATAAGTTTGTTTTGTTGGAGAATAGAAACATGTGGATTACTGAGATGAAACAGACAATTATCGATGATTGTTTAATTAATTTACTAAGACATAAAATAGGCGAAATTTATTTTATGAATCTCACTCCCACTATTTTAACGATTTCACTACCCTCTAGTGAAACGGGAAACTGTTTTCCTTAGTGAGAACATGGAGTCCAATTGACAATCTATGGTCCCGAATAATATCAGCCAACCATAATTTCAAAAGGTAGAGCCCAATTGCTTCCAAAGCAACCTCCATGTTTTTTTAACCTCATGTCCAATAAGGGCCCAATAATATGACGCCGTTTATTGTGACATGTCAAGATGACCCATCAATATTAAGTTGTGATGGACGGTCGCCATGTGGATCCCCCAATAATATGAGCCGATCCCATGGGAGTTCCACCCAACTTACAACATGTGTCGATCCAATGTACAGCTTTCCGACGAACGGGCCCCCCCAATAATATGAGCCGGACCGTATCCGCGGGTAGCATCTCATACATTGATCGTTGATGGAAGGTAGGAACAATTAAACAAATTTAAATTTCCTTTATTTATCTTGATATCAATTTAAAATCATATTTAAAATGAGGGATTTTAATTATAAAAATTTGTCTCATCATTTTTTAAATTTTGTATGCTTGTCGGATTCACACAATTTTGTCTAAAACATGCATACAACTATAATATCACATATTATATAGGATGATCGATTCCATTTCTAATCGACCCGTGGTTGCCAATCACGAGTCTTAGTCCAATCCTAGGTAATATGCAGTATGCAATGCAATCCTATTACATTTGCTTCCAATTTATATTTCTTCTGTCTTTATTGTCTGCTGGGCCCACCTCCATCTTCAAATCTTGATCTCCCACTAAATCTAATGTATTTACAATAAATAACAATGACAAGTAGGGGATACATTTTTAAGGGGTGGGAACGGGCCATAAACCAAGCCCACTTTTATTACATATGACATTCATATTGGGCCATAAACCAGGCCCATTAATAAAACCAACAACAATAAAACAAATGTAAATTCCTAACATACACCTACAAAATTGGTCATGGCAATCGATCATCCTTATCCAATAACATTTAATTCAAAATTAATTTATTGGATAACATGCAATGGCAATTTAAATTTAAAAGGATAAAATCATATTTCATACATAAAATCTTATTTTACATACAAAATCATATTTTATCTTTTTATCAAATAAAATTATATTTTATCTATAAAATCCAATTTTATACATAAAATCATATTTTACTCAATATATCCATAAGATCATATCTTATCATCAATTGTACCAAAAATAATTAATTTCAAAATTCAATTTAATGGATAAAATATTTAAATTTTCAAAAAATTCAAATTTATCCAAAAATCAATTTTAAAATTTTCGGACTCGAACAATTCGATCCGATGCCTCGTGGACCAATCAAAACAATTTTCGATCGGACCAAAAATAGAATTTTAACATATTAAAATTTAATTTAAAATTAAAAATAATTTTTCCCGCGGGCCGCCCGGGACTTTCCCGGGCCGGGCAGCCCGGCTGCCCTTAGGGCAGCGATCACATCGCTGCCCATGGGCAGCGCCGAGCGCTGCCCTGCGCTGCGCCGGGCAGCGCCGTGCGCCGCCCTGTGCAGTGCCCAGCGCTGCGCAGGGCAGCGCCGTGCGCTGCCCGGTGCAGCGACCATCGCTGCCCCTCCCGGGCAGCGATCCAATCGCTGCCCGGGTTTTTGCCCGGAAAAATATTTTTATTTTAAAATATTTATTTTGTTTCAAAAACCGAGGCCTAAAAAATTTTTGTACAATCGATTAATTTAATCGCTTGATCTGAGCAACCTGGCTCTGATACCACTGTTGGAGAACGCGGCGTTCAGATCAAACAAGATTGATACCCGGTGCAGCGGAAGTTTAAAATTTTTATTATATGGAACGATTCCATATTGGGTATCACATCTTTACGATTAAATTGTGTGTGTAAAAATTCAAATAACGATTATATAATTTTTACCTTTAATCTCGAATCGAGATTCTGGACACCAACAGATTTCTCTGCTCTTGTTGTATCTCCCTGGAACCGATGGACGAACAGTTCTTCTATCAGGTCCACGAATAGAGATTTAATCCCTCTGATAGATTGCACTAGAAAATCTATCAGAAGTTTTCTCCGAAGAGATTAACGAATTTGATCCGTTAAACCAGACTGTAATTCAAAATCACAGGCTGGATTTTCTCGAGCAGAGGGGAGAGGGGTTGGCCACTTTAAGAAAAATAGCTTAGGGTTTTCGAAAATTTTGTGCCTTGTTATTTTTAATTTCTGTACTGCAATAACTTATTTATAATGTAGGCCACTAACAGCTTAGGGCCCATTAGTCATAAGTTCAGGCCCGACAAGCAAAGCCCGCATGTTCAGAAATTAATATAAAATTCATCGTGACTCCGATTGATAAACCGATTTTACCAATGTGCACAGAAACCATTTCTGCACCTTTTAAAGTCAAGATAAATTTTTCTGAATCCGAATTCAGTGATTTCCAAAAATGCCCATCACTATGTCATTTTAGGAAATCTCACTCCTCTACTCTTAAATAAGAAGTCTAACTTCTTCGTTCATTAAATTTAACTCTTTAAATTTAACTATCTCAACGGGGATTAAAAATCCATTACACTGTGTGACCCTCAATGGTTCAGGGATACAGCTAGCCGTGGGCTCACAACTCCTTGTGACTCGGAACAACAATTTCCGACTTGCCCATCGAATCATGGTATGAGCGCCTAGCAACATCGCCCCATGATTCCCTAGGTATCACTGATAGTTCCTACAAGAACCAGTAGATTTTGGTTAGCGTACAGTACGGTCCCTTCATCCATATATCCCGATCGAATCAACAACCATTGGTATATCGAGAGTCGCTCAAGATTCGATAACTATGCAATGCATCTTGAAGATCAAATAGTGACATCGCATGTGCTACTAAGAAACCATTTCTTAAATCACATCATGTATTCTGGCCAGAGATTCGTCACACTAATATCTCCTCAGATCGCATAGGATATCCACACTCGCAAGTATGTGGTGAATCCTTGACAACAAAGCATCGACTCCTACATGTGTTGTAACTGTACCCAATCCCGACACATGATGACCCCAATAGAGTCGGTAAACGAGTCAAAGCACAGTACTAGCATATAGAGTCTCAATGATGTCTCAAGTAGTAAGGATAATGGTGTACAACCAAAACCGCGGACTATATCCACTCGATAAGTGATAACCACTTGGAAAGTCCGGATAGGGTAGTTCGATCATTCATCATATGAATATCCATTTGCATGCTTCAAACATCTCTATGTTCCCTACCAATGAAACGTGGTACTCTGCATCGCAAATGCTAGTCTCATACTCGAGCGATCCTTATCCTTATTATCGGACGGCTCAATCGACTAGGAACAGTTTAGAATATACAGTGACTATAAGATGTGTTTCATGATAGACATCCCCATGTTCTACCACATCTTACATACACTATAGTATATTCAAGGTCTTTATCAAAACAACAATAGTATATCACAATATAACAATATGAAGAAAGATAAAGTCATTGCCATTAATAAAAGTGTAAATTATATTAAACAAAAGATTGTTTATACAAAGAGTCATCAAAGCCCTTAGCCACAAGTTGGCTCACCGGGCACCTACTCTTTCAGGTGTCCTCCACACTTGCTGCATGATACTCCAGAGAACCCTGAACTCTGCCCAAAACTGAACTGTCTAGAACCACTGGAACTCGAGGAACTGTTCCCAGACTTCTTAAAAGTCTTCCCCTTCGGTCGATACTGATCTCGCCGGTTTCTGCCACTGTTGCCTCCATCAACCCTCTGAGACTGATTCGGTTGCGGAGAAGGTTGGTACTGATACTGAGACTGCTGAGGCTGAAACTGAATAGGCGGATTCTGAAAAGATCTCTGCTTCTGCTGAGGAGCTTCCTGATTTCCTCGTTGCATCAAAATCCCAGCTTCGGCTCCCTTCGCCTGATCCATGGCATCTGCAAAGTTGTTGGGTCTCCCATATTGACTAAGGTAAATATCTTCGGGTTCAAGCCATTAATGAAATGGTCGGCTTTGGCTTCCTCGTTATTGGCGACATGAGGTGCGAACCTCAAAAGGCTGTCAAACTTGCTCACATAGTCCTCGATGCTCAAATTTCCTTGCTTCAGATTCGAAAATTCGGCACCTTTATCCTTACGATACGAGACAGGAAAGAACCGCTTGTAGAACTCAGTCTTGAATACACCCCAAGTAATCACGGTGCCTCGGTCCTCGTTCGCCCTCTTGGTCATAGTCCACCATTTCTTGGCAACACCCTGCAACTGATGACTGACTAACCTGATTCTGCGGTCATCGTTGTAGTCAAGAGAATCGAAGAGTTCATCCATGTCATCTAGCCAACTCTCACAGTCGATGGAGTTCTTGGTACCAGTCAAGGTAGGCGGTCAAAACGATCGGAATCTTTTCAAAAGAGTCTCCATCGGGGTTGCAGTAGCATCAAAGTCATCCACTCCTGTACTATCCTGATCATTCGGAAGAGTTATCACTGGCGGCGGATTCTCAGTCGAAGGAGGAGTCAAAGATGGTTGGTTCCTTCTCAAAGATCGTCAAGGTGCCATCTGATACCAAAGGGTTAGGGCACAAAATCTCAAACACAATCTCAAACACATAACCTCGGTGTCCAAAACTCTGCTCTGAGTACCCAAGAATCTCAACAATATTCGGAAACGGATAATAGCACAAGGACAAATATATCTCACGAAATTCATGCTTTATAACTTAATCACAACTCATGTAATTTTAATTAATTCAAGAATCGATAAAGCATGCTCGCACGTATTTAAAATAATCATTTAAATAAATCAAACACATGCGAGAATTCAACTCATGCGGACTCGATCTACCCCGCTCACTCTAGTTCGACTCCAAGAATCTTATCGCTCTGATACCACTTAATGTGAGACCCCGATTCTATAATCGAAATAATTAAACATAATCGAACACGGTAAGTCACGGGAACAAATAAAAAAATATATATATTTTTTTTTTAAAGACAAGCCTCGCACGTGCGCAGGAGAAAGGGCCAGTGGCCTCGAGGGAAGCTCGCGCCCGCGCGAGGAAGGGGCTCGCGCGCGCGCGGGCAAAAATACCCGAGCCACTCCAGGCAGCTCGCGCGCGCGAGAGGACAAGCCTCGCCCGTGAGCAGGCCAAATGGACAGAAAACAGGGGAACCTGGAGAAAATCAAGCCAAACACGAATCAAATCAAATCCAAGCTCCAACATACAATACAACACAAAATCAGAACATACCACAAGTTCTAAATCCTTTTCGCAATAAAAAATAAGTCGAGTTCTAAAATCAGAGTTCCAACGACTCAACAAAACTAATACAAGTTCAAAAGACTCGACCCTACGACGCGGAGTCTCACTTCTATCCATCTCACCCCAAGCTAACCAAGACGACTCGGTCCAGCTCCTGATCCTCCTGTTGCCAAGTTACACATACAAAACAAAGACAACATCCGGAATAATACGGTTAGAAATATAATTTCTAAGTAAAAGAGACAGGCATGCAATATCAAATAAACACCTCATATCAAAATCCACAAACATCAACAAATTCAAAGAAAAGGGATGTATGCTTGACTTTAAAACTCGGGACTATCAAATCAGATAATCGAAATGTCAATCGATACTCGGTTGGGATCCCGGGGCTAAGTATTCACAACAACTCACCGACACACCCATTCAGGGTGGATGTCGCTCAACTCAACCCCTAGACTTCAGAGCAACTATAAGAAGTATTCTGGTACTTAGAAAAACTCGAAATCTAAGCCCACTTCAATATAGCTCTCTAAATCGTCTAAATTCAAACGAATTGAATAATCGGCTCAATATGAATGCAAGTGTAACAAGATACTCAAACAAGTTCACACAAGCAAATAAACATGTAGTATGTGATTTTCGGGGCTCAAGAATCAATCGAACTCGAGTATTCAACCCCATTCAATTCAAATTCATCTTTTACCTTTCGAGTCCGTCGAAGATTCAAATCTGAAAATAATAACGAACTCAAATAAATAATCAATCGAAACACAAAACTTCATAACAAGGAAATTCAATCAATATACCGTCTTCAATTCTCGACACGACTCAACTTCCAAGTTCAATCCAATTCCAAGACTCCAATCCAATCTGAAAATGAAGAATATACGGATTCGGTAACAATCTACCAATTCAATCAAACCCAGAAGTCAAACCGAAACAAAACAACCAATAATCCAAACTCGATTTCGACGGCATAATTACTATAATCGGTCAAACCAAAAATCTCCGATAACAACCAACAATCCCAAATCATCCAAAACAACTCCTCAATCAACAAAACAAATCAAAACCATCAAAATCCAACAAAATCTTACAACCCCATTTTCGAATTTAACTCCAAAAAATCATATAAAATCCAAACTTCGTTCTTTTTCCAAACCGACTTCGAATACACGATCTATACTAGCTCAAGAACGACATACTCCAATATTATCAAATTCTGACAACTCAACAAAATCGAAGTTCAAGAGATCAAAGTAAAACTTACGTCTAAACGAAGCCCTCGTTGTGGTGATCGTGAATCTCAACTCGGAAATGAAATCTAACGGTCGGATCGAGCGAATCGAACGGAAAGAAAAGCTTAGAAGTCGCCTCTCATGGCTTCCGGGAGAGAGAAATCGAGAGGGAGAGAGTGGGGAGGAAGGAGAGGCATGGGGTGAGGTGATGGGTACCAACTTGCATCTATTAATAATATATAAATCAAAATTTTTCATTTCAGTCCTTTATTTCTCCAATCTTGCAAAGTAAACCCCTGCTAAATAACAAAACAATCCTCAATAAATAATTTCAGGGCCTTACAATTCCTCTACCCAAAATTGAAGTAACAGCAACTACAGCAGGTAAAGGCTCACAAGGCAAGACATGCTTCAAAACAAATCTTTCTGAAATAAAAGAGTGAGAAGCAACCGTATCTATCAACACAAATGCAAGATAACCAGAAATGGAGCAGTTACCTGTAATAACATCATCAGGTGCTGATCGAGCCTGATCCTCATTCAGAGCAAACACTCTGGCCTGCTGGCTCGGAGGCTGATTTGAAGTCTGGTTGCCTCTCTGTTGAGTCTGTTGTTGTCGCTGAAAGGAATGAACAGTAGATGCTTGCCTCTCAGTCTGTGATGCCTGTCTCGAAGAATTCCCGGTCTGATCTTGCTCAGGGCCACGCTGAGGACATGATCTCGCAAAATGTCCCGCCTGGTGACAGATGTAGTAACTCTCAAAGATGCCTCTACACTGATCACTGGAGTGCCGACCTCCACACTTGTCACACGAAGCTCCAAAAGCTCCGGAATTGTAATGCTTCGAGCCACTAGAACTCGAAAAAGTGCTCCCATATTTCTTAAATTGCTTCCCCTTCGGACGGAAGTGCTCTTTCTTACTGCCTCCACTGCTACCAATCTCAAACCTCGGTGGTTGAATCTGGTACTGAGACGGTTGGGCCTGAAACTGTCTCTGTTGCTATTGGGGTACAAACTAATTTCCTCTCTGCCTCAACAGTCCCGCCTCAGCACCATTTGCCTGATTCATGGCATCGGCAAAGTTATCCGGTCTCCCGGTGTTCACCAACACAAAGATTTAGGGATTCAAACCGTTGATAAATTGATCGGCCTTTGCCTCTTCGTTGTCGGCAATATGAGGAGCAAACCCCAAGAGGCTATCAAACTTCGTCACATCACTAGTAGAATTTCTGCATATTACTTCGCTATTTTTTACTTCAGATATCATTATTACCGAAGTAATACATAGTTATTTACTGCGTTTATAAAATTGATGAAGTAAAATACACTTTAGACTTCATCAATTAAAAAGAACGAGCTTCACTTGAATTTTAAGTAACTTTTTACTTCATCAAATTTAATTTGACGAAGTAAAAAAGTGAAAATAATTTTTAAAATTTATATATCGTGAAGTAATAGGTTGATCCGTTTAAAGTTCTCTCTTTTCATTTTCATCTTCCCTCTTTCTCTCGATCCCCTTTCTCTTGATCTCCAAGTGCAAATCCATTTAGGCTTCCCCATTCTCTCCCTGCAGATCGATTTCTGCTGGCTTCCATCCCTTCTGCCTGATCTAGGGCTTCTGTCTGTATGGTGCATCGGGGTTTCTGAATATTTTGAAGGCAGCGGTGTTGGCCTTGCCAGTCCCGAGCCTAGGAATGCCTGGTAGTTCCCGTGGTTGAAGCAGTTTCATCTTCCTAACCCCCTTTCGATTTCAATTCCCTGAATTTGCGAGAATGGGAAGAGGCTCATCGGAGATGAAATTGGTTCAGGAACTGATTCTAAATGCCGCCAGATCCGCCCACCCTCAGCTGCTTGGTGTTGTTCGTTGGGCTCAGGCATCTCGACCTTAACCGTGAAATCCTTCCAACAGAGCATGTATGACTTTGATTTTATTGTAACTTGTTTTTTGTTTAATATTGTGGAATATTATTTTTTAGTTCTCTTGTATTTTTTCCTTTTTTTCTACTCTTTTTTATGCAGAATTGTGCACGGGTCTTCTCATTGAAATCTTTCATGTGTCGAAAGAAGAATTTGGTCACTGGTAAATCTTCGATTTAGTGCCTTTTTTTCTTGGATTCTTTAATTTGTATGGATGGCTGGATTTTGGAGGAGGATAATGTTTATCCGTTGTGGAAAATGTTCTCCTAATATGATGATTTTGGCTATACGTTTGAGTGGTATAGCTTACACCTATTTGTGACAATAGTTAATTGATACAAAAAAGGTTTCTACAATTGTTCTAGTAAATATATTTCTCCACCACGGTAGGAAATTGGGGGAGAAAAATCAAAGAACTAGTGATCATCGGAACCAGGTTGAACTTCTTATGCTCTTTTTTTTAATTGTCATGCTTGTGAATTCTGATTATTATTATTTTTATCCATTTTATCATAGTTTCGATTCTCTTCTTTTGTATGTGTAGACTATATTAAATGTTTTTTTTGTTAAGCATAGAAGTTGCAATTAAAGAGGATGACAAAGTTCGCTGCTTCTATTCAAATGTTTTCGTCGAATTCTCTTCAGCTTGGTGGTGAATACGGAGATGGTTCAAAGATTTCAACTTCCACTTTGAAGCGGAAAACTCCTTCAGAGTTGTGGGTAATATTTGTGTTATGCGATGTATACTGCACATGCAAGGGTGAAATGAAAGAATGATGTATATGACCTTTGATTTCTGAATGGAATCGGCTTTAACAAGATATTATGTGTGACAGAGTAAACACTTTTACTAATTATTCATTTTCCCCTTTCTGGTAGGGAGAGCTATTGAAGAGAAAGAATATAGTGGAGCTTCTCGATGAAACTCCAGCTCCAGTTCTTTGTTCCATGATGTAAATTTTCTTTCAAAGTTATGTTAGGTTTCTGTGGATTTTTTTTCATAAGTATTGAATTCCTTGTTACTGTAGAAACACAGATGGATACCATTTTGGGTCTAAGAAATATGACTCATCTAAAGCACCTAGATACATTGACACACGGATGGATGAACTGTTTCCAGTCACTAAAAATAATACCATTCTCAAGATGCTTTCTAGAAACAAAACTTCCAAGGTTACTTTGGCTATACCCCTTTTCACTTACATTACACACTCATCATTACTTACTTTGGCACGATCGGCTGCAGCCCGTTCTTTGGGCCGGTCTAGCTATAGCCGTCATTTTATGCATCATATCTTACAAGTACTGGTCTTTGGAGCTACGTGCTGCCATTCCCTTTATCTTCTCGTTGATTTTTATGCTCTCAGCTCTTTTTTTAGGTCATTTCTATTTGATATGTTACCGATGTTCTAGGGCTCGACTGGCACTAGTATGTGTAACTAGAAAATATTGTAAATTTAAGCTCTTTTGTGGAAGTTCCTGAGGCTTCAACTATTTTTCTTGCGGTTTTCTATGTTTTACAGAAAGGTTTTGAATTTTTATGGATTGTTGCATACTATATGGCCAAGATTTAGTTGCAATTGGAGTTGTCTTTTTGCTGATTGCTGTTGTGATTTTCGTAACATTACTGAGCTGTGTCATTTTAGTTTTTTAGTTTAAAAATCGACCATTGGGTTGTTGGTTGAGGTTTAGGATCTGAAAATGTAAGGGAAACAAATTATTGAAATCCTCTGCTCCTTTTGTGTTACATGATAAATTTAATATTTACAGATAATTAATTTTGTTGATATCTGTCAAGTTGATCTTTGCATTATCAAAATCATCATATCACATATACTTTCAAATCTTTGGTTTTAGTTGACCCTGCAACTATAATTGTTGCATTATTGGAATCTGATTGTAAATTTCAATTATCAGAGAAGATCGTGGTGATTTAATATTTTATTATGGGTGACTCCTTCCTTTCTATATTACATAGCTATTGATAATGCCGATACATAATTCTTTCCGATTTTTCAAGTATTTATCCCAGTTGTTTGCATGCCGAAAAGAATAAAATCAATTCTTTTATGTCTTGGTTGTTTTACCAAATAGCTACCGGTTACTAAACCGAGGTGATATATATATATATATATATATATATATATATATATATATATATATATATATAGTTTTTACCTGTATATTTTCTTCAAAATTAAATAACATCTAGATGTCCTTTGTTTTTTCTTTCCTGCGTGTTGGCCAAAAATTGATAGAATCATTGCTAAGGTGGCAATGATTCTATCAATTTTATTATTGAGGGATGTTATTGTTTCTCAAATAATATAGGATTTTGAAATCCTTCCAACAGAGCATGTACCAAGGGAATTGCCTAAAGTTTATTGTGTCGACGTATATATGATTTTTGTTGTCGTACTTGTTATTTCTTCTGAGGTCAAAGTTGATAAGTTGCTTTTGTCTGTGGTTTTTGTAGGTATCTGTCGCACTTGGTGGCCGTTGGAGTCGGTTTAAGACATACTCTACAATTCAAAGGACTTTGAAAATATGGGGATTTGCCCTGATTTTTGTATTCAGAGTATGGTTGAACAATCAGAAGTTCTCTTACAAAGGTTAGCCATCTGCCAAACTGATTATAATTGAACATTAAGTGGTGAGTCTGGTGACGACTTGTATCATGTTAATTAATTTATGGGATTAATTAGCTTCGTCTGAAGGTTTTCAGTATTTATCATCATAAGTCTAGTTCGTGTTTTATGGGATTAAATGTCTTATGAATCTTGTCAGTACCTATCATAGTGATTAGATCAAGTGGAAGGATGAAATCAAGAAAAAATAATTTTTGATTAAAGTCTGTCATTGTTATTAATTATTTTTTCAGGACCTGAATATAGGCGTTGCATTATGGATTGCTTTTGGAGGTGATGGCTGGCTTTACGAGTGGGTGGGCGAAGTACAGGGCCGACCTGAATGTGTTTGGGTTTTGCGTGTTAAGTTTAGAATATGATTTGCATCCATTTACTTGTACAATTCTATGCTTTGTTCACGCCTCTAGTCCCTAGTTTCTGAATTTTTTTTGTATTTTTTTTGTAGTGTGCATTGCATTAGAATTTAATTTCGAGTAATTTGTAATACTAAAAAATTGTATATTAAATTTTTATTTTTGAAATTTTAAATTTTGGTTTTTTTATAATATTAAAAATTTTATATTATTTTTAATTTTTTTTTTGTTTTTTAGAATGTCTTTTAATTCGTCAATTAGTGAAATTGCCGAAGTATAAGCATATCTTTTGCTTCTAAAATTTCATTAAAAATCGAAGTAAAAGAATACATTTTACTTCGGCAATTTCTTTAATGGACGAAGTATAAGCATATGTTTTACTTCGTAACTTATGAAATAAGCGAAGTAAAATATATGTTTTTACTTTGGCACCGGTCCAATTCTGCTTTCCAAAAATGACCAAAGACTTCGGTAATTTAAGGTATAAGACTTCGGCGATTCAGCGAAGTAAAAAGGTACCCTATTACTTCACGTGACACTACTTCGGTAATTAAGTGCCTACGACTTTGGTTATTAACCGAAGTCCTAAGCGATTTTTCTACTAGTGCATATTCTTTGATGTTCAAACTTCCTTGCCTCAAATTTGCAAATTCTGCTCCCTTGTCCTTTCGGTATGAAACAGGGAAAAACCGCTTATAGAATTCAGATTTAATCAGTTTCCAGTCAATAATTGTACCTCGATTCTCAAAATATCTCTTGGTTGTGACCCACCAGTTCTTAGCCACACCCTGCAGTTGATGAATGACCAGTCTAGTTCAGCGGTCATCAAAATAATCAAGAGAGTCGAAAAGCTGATCAATGTCGTCTAACCAGCTCTCACAGTCAACTGGATTCTCCGTACCCTTCAAAGTCGGGGTTCAAAAAGACTGAAACATCTTCAGCAAGGTTTCCATGGGAGTAGCTGTGACATCAAACATCCCTGCCCCTGTACTGTAGTGACCCATATCCAGAATTAACGATTAATGAATAATTAATCGTGTAATCATGTTTAAATTAAGTAAAACATGATTAAAGAAATTCCAAATGGGTTAACGGAGTCCAGAAATGGATTCAAGACACTCGAAAATGGTCGGGAAGGTTCTGAGGGGTTCGGATGGATCGGAGGATCCGAACTCGGATCAGAGGATCCGATCGAGCTCGGAAGTTCCGTCGGTGAGATCGGACGTTCCGATCAGGGCACGTGTCATCGCTGACATCAGCAAAGTGATGTCATGGCTGACATAATATTGGGCGATCGGACGCTCAGAAGATGGGATCGGAGGTTCCGATCGTGTTCGGACGTTTCGAACTGGGTTCGGAGGCTCCGAACTCCGTCTATAAATAGGGGGCCGAGATTTCATTTTTAAGTGCACCTTTCCCTCTCTTCTCTCTGATTCCTAAGGCCTTCTAACTTAGATCTAGGGAGTTCTAGGCATCCTATTGGGAATCAGGAAGTGGCATAGCGATCCAGGTGTCGTAGCGGAGCTGTGGCCTAGTTTTGAGGCAATTATCATCAGCGGGCTGACGACGGACGCAGGTATAGCTATGGTCTCCTTAAATTATTTAGGAGTATGAAATAGCTTAATTAAGGCTTTTAGAGCTTAAATTATTGATGCATGGGTATTTGCATTGTAGAGCTAATATAGGCTTGGAACCTAGAGCGGGACTTCTAGGAACTACCTGTAGTAAGGTACGTAAGTACAGACTGAGATAGCCGGCGGGTTTTGCATGCTTATATGTTGCATTTGTGTGTCATATTATTATGAAACATGTGCATATCATATTGTGCATGTCCATCTTTTGAGATGAGCCATGTAGGGCCGCTCAGCCCTGTCTAGACGGGTGATGTCTAGTGCCCAGTGACTGACGGGTCATGGGTAGTTAGCATCTGGGGACACAGTCCACGTCCAGTAGGAATGAGCAGCGTACACAGGGTTTGCTCCCCGGGTTGTACCACTCATGTCCTAGGCGCCATTACTGAGCAGTTATATACAGTTATACGAGATATGGATACCCTATCATTTGCATGCATCATATTTGTATGATTTACCCAGTGCTTTCGTATTGAGCTTAGAGCTCACGTCCAGTCTTTTCTGTGTGTCTGGACACCCCATCCGACGGGGCAGGTGTAGGTGCAGGATTGAGCACCAGGAGCTTGGAGTAGCCAGTGGCCAGTGAAGACAACAGGATTAGCTGTAGGTTTTGCCTTTAGGCTATTTATTCGATTTGGTTGTATAAATCGAATTTATTTAACCGGTTGTATTCTGTCGGTCTTTTTTTATTTAAGTCTTTTGTAGCGATTTATTTAATGCATGATTAATTATGCTCTTAACTCTGATTAGGTAGTGGATCCGGGTAGGGTCACTACACTTTTTGGTATCAGAGCATATGCATGCAAGACTTGGGATATAGTAATGAGACTTTGGGTTATCCTCATAGGATTGATTAGACCTTGGAAGAGGTGATGATGCGGCAATTAGTTTGCCCAGAGACTATCATCATCGGCAGGATTTCTAAAGATTTGGCTTATGGGATTCTAGCAAGTGCGGACAGGAGTGATGGATCGTGTCCGAGTTTTCAAGACTTCTACTCAGGTGGATCCTAGCTTTGGATCGAGTACCGGATGCCAGAGGAAGTGGCAGAGGATTGGTGGGGACTTACTTGATGCTTGCATCTGTACAGTCATTACCATGATGACACTACTCTGAAGATTCTCCAGACGTAGTTGGAGAGATTTTCATGCATAACATAGTTTTGCCGGTATTCTTGTACCGATGCGTTCGGTAGGCGCACGAGAAACTTTATGTTCAAAAGCATGATTTGGTTACAAGAAGAACGCTAATGGTAGATCGTGAGCAAAAGAGGTCGACTGACATGCACTGAAGCAGAGCATACACTAGTAGAATTTTGCCTTTTTACTTCGTCACCTACTACTTCGGCAGTTATTATTTACGAAGTAATATGCAACAATCAACTTCGGTAATAATATTGGCGAAGTAAAAACTTATTTTTTACTTCAGAATTTAAAAAACACGGGCTTCATTCATTTTTTTAGTAATATTTTACTTCGGAATATTAATTTTGACGAAGTAAAAATTTAAAAATGAAATTTAAAATATAATTGATGAAGTAAAAAGAATAACTGGGTAACTTAAATTTTAATTTCTCTTTCACTCGTTAAAGAAAAAAATCGCCGATCCCCTTCTCTTCAGCCCAAGCACGACGATTTGAATCTTCAGCCTTCCACCTCCGCCTCTTTGACGTAAATTTTTGGTTGACTACATATATGGTAAGATCTCGTCACAAGCTATCTCTCGATACCCATTCCATAAGAAAATTCCCAATTTTTCATTTCGATTGTTGAAATTTTTTGCATTTTCCGGCTGTTGTCCTATCGATTTTGGTGTTTTATGGTTGTATATATGTTGCTTGGATTTGAGTTTGAGAGAGATTTATGAACTTCCTCAGCTTTTCCAACTTTATCTACGGCCGCCGCAAATCCACCGTTTACTGTCGTAGGCTTCAAGACTCGATCTTGCTAAAGAATGGGTAAACTGTACCTACTGCCGATCAGTTCAAGGAATCCTCCACCAGTAGCAATGGAAGCGATTTGAGCCACGAGAATGGAGCATCATAATTATCAGCCACATATATATGGGAGGCTAGAGTTTGATTAGATCGAGATTTGTTTTTATTTATTCATCGATGTATTTTTTAATTTTGCAATTCTGCTTTGATCAATTTCACCTCTTTTGACTGCCGAATTTTCCATTTTAGGATATATGTTGGCTTTTGCATTTCAGTTTGGCATTGTGTGAATTTTTATCCGATATGTAATGAATGTAAAAGTTGTCATGTTTATCCAGTATTTAAATGCACATGCTTGCTAGGACACTAGATATTTATCATATTCCTTTACTTTAGTAAAATGTACATGATAAAGGTAAAGCTACTTTAATTATTATGTGTAGTTCTTGTGGAGGTCAGTCGTGAAGTGATTAATCTGTGAGTTGTTGCATTTAGGTGAACAACCCCCTTGAACTTTATTGGTGTAGATGTTGTTGCATCGGTAATCGAGGGAGGTGATGACCTTGGAGTTGGTGAGGAAGTTCAAGACTTTTGCAGTGGGAGTTTCAGTCCAGCTCCTTGGGTGGAAAATGTTTGTTTTTTCCCACAAAACCCCTCTAATTTTGGTATATTTATTTTGTATATTGTTAACCTTGTCTCCTCTATATTTAATTTTTCTTTCTTTGTTGAGATTTGATGAAATTTTTCATCATATAGATGAGAAATAATGATGTGATAAGTTCTTCTGTCATTTTCAGTGGTTACGGCAGGGGAAGAAAACGAACTTATAGTCGGATTAAAAAATGGCGATAATTATTTTTAATTTGCTAAACCAAGAAATGTTTTCTCCAGATAACCGGGGGTAGTCATTTCTTTGATATCCTCTTATTTTCTCTCTTCTAATTATTTCCTTGCATGTCATTCAAACCAGCAATCTGATCTTTAACTTTTGTTTTCTTGTCATTTTTTAAATGGTGAAAACAGGGGAGTCAAGTATTAATATTATTGCGATATAGGCCAGTGTATATCTTGCTTATGATCACAGTTATTTGTTGCAGAATCTTTATGCTCAGGTACCATGTTTGTTTTCTTGATTATGACGTTTTATGCTGCTCTTTGCTTATGACAAATGCGAGCACATTTCACTTGTTATGGAATTAGCATATAATCTCATAATCTTATTGCATCGCCAAACTTTCTTCTTCCAAGTATATATATATATATATATATATATATTCATGATTCTTGAATATTAAATGTACAAAAATTTATGACATCCATACAAGAAAAAATTGAAGAAAATTTCATGATTAGTTTTTTGGTCAAATTCGACATTTTTCCAGTAAAATAAAAATATATGTGAGGATATGGAATGGGAATTGATTCTATTTTATTTTTCTTTTTGGAAGCTAGCTAGTTAGTTGCTTCCAAAAAATGGCATTTTCAAGCTTCCAAGTTCCAACTATATATATATATATAACCTACGAGACAAATCTCAGGTTTCTAGTAATCACTCTCAATGACTCATACAGGATCATCATATTTTCTTTATGCAGCTTTGCAATGTTTACCAGTTTGATTGTTGTTTCAAGAGAGTAGTGGAATTCAGGGAAAACTGCGCAAGATTATGGAGTTCTTTACCGTCTTTTATGTTTGTAGATATTCCCAAAAACATATTGTTTATTTTCTACTTACCTTTTCCATTCAGATTATGAGGATGCATTTTTATTAGCTTGACCACACAACTGGTGGCATGCTACTCTATACTACTTAGAAGGTCAGGCTCCTATGTTTAACTTGTTTACTTTATTGTATATGGGTGTTCCATGTTATGACAATATGATTATTAGATGAAATATGTGCATATGAAATCCAAATCAGATTTATTCGTTTTAGTAATGAACCCACTGAAACGACCCTAACTCTCTAAATAATAAATAAATAAATATGCGGAATTTAATTTTTTTTTTTTATACTTACTAAGTAAAAATATGTACATACATGCCCATACATATATGCACAGATAAAATAGATTTAAAAATAAATAACTTGAATAAAAATAATGCAACAAATCGAAAACTTAATATTTCATAAATTCAATATATGAGTCATGCGTTTTAATAAAATACTGACAAAACAAAATAAATTAAAGTTTTGCATGCACTGAAAATATTTAAATAAAATATCCCATACTATCAACCACTGAAAATAAATAAAATGTATAATACGCTAAAATGTTCGAAACATGCAGAACAGACTCAGACGTCTATCACGGTCACGGGGTCACTGCATGTCCGCTCATATGTCCTCGCCACCGGTGGGTACCACATCCTCCTCTACGTACTCACCTGCACCATACCAGTGTAGTGAGCCTAGAGGCCCAACATGCTAACATAACAAGGGTTTAAAATAATTTAAATCACTTTAATACTAATACTTAACATATACATGAATGAGAATGTTTAAAAAATATCATGACATAACATAACTTAAATTGAACTTAAATATCATAATCATACATAATACATAAACATTGTTGAGCAAATTATTTTCTAACATCGCATGGTTGTATCCATAGTGTAACCTTAAATCATACATTAAATACTGATCAGCGTGGAAACCAACGTACGTGGCGGTGACTAATCACCTCTTAAATTGGCAGTAAATTGCCCTTAAATAGTTCACATATGGGGACGAATCCCCCTTAAATTGTCACACTACTTCAACTTCCAACATAAAATATTTTCTTTTGCTCAACCTTAAACATTAAATCATGCATAAAAAAAATTATTTCATGAATGCATGTACTTAAATAAAATGTGTGTCCTTCATATATATTTAATTTAATTTCATACTAACATATAGATATAAAAATAACTACCATGCATAAAAATAATTAAATATATATTCAGGACACATGCAATTTCTCATGGGTTGTACTGAACTGCTGGCCCTCACACTCAAGCCCATTTACTTAAATCTGGCCCATTAACACTGAGACTGGCCCATTAACATACTTAAGCCCAACATTACATTGCTAAGCCCAATTAATTAATTAAAGCCCATTAAAACATTCCTGGCCCAATAACAACCTGTTCTGGCCCAATGGGCCCAAAAGCCCAAAGACTGGCCCAATAACTTCCATGGGCCCTAAAGCCCATAAAAAAATTAGTGGACTAACTTAAATTAATTTAATTAAGCCCAAATAATTAAATTCAATCCCAAAATATTTAAATGGAGCCCAAATAAATTTTGAGATTTAATTAGGCCCATTAAACCTTTAATTAAACTAAAAACTTAAAAATAAAAATACCCGAGCCCAACTAACTTAACCCGAACCCGAACCCAACTAACTTAACCCATGACTTTCCAGACCCGACCCGGATCATTTCTAACCCTAAAACCCGATCCCCCCCCTTCTCCATTCCTCTCGGCCGCGAGCAGCAGCCCTTCAAGGACTGCTGCCGCCCTGCTCCGGTCGCCCCTGGCCGGAGCTCCGCCGCCCAGACGTAGCCCACGTATGGGCGGTTCGAACCCAGCAACTGTTCTGACCCCATGCACCTTGGACTTTAAAAGCCGAATCCCCTTACTCGAGAACCCTAGCCTGCGCATCCTAAGGGCCGATCGCACCATGACCTGTTCCTAGGCTCGTTTGGCTCGAACTACTTGAGCCATTCGAGTCTAGACCACCCTCCCACATCCTCGGGACCCTGGCTAGCAGTTTGCACGAGCCATGCCAAACGAAAACGTGTGAACAAGAATAAACAAACGCATGAACATGACTCAAACATCCAACCAAATCGTTTTTTCTGAAAATTCTTTTAAAGAACCCTACTGTTCACGCACACACACGCATAAACATTAATATGGCACATTAAAATTGAAAAGAAACATGCCTTGCACCGAAATTGAAGAGAAAAATACGTAGGCGACGAGTCCGGGACGACGGAACGACTATGATTCAACTTGAAAACCTCAAGAACCGTGGCTATGGAGGTCCGAGAGCCTGCTGATCGATGAAGAAGGTGATGGAGGATGGGTGTGTCGGCTGAGTGAGGGTAATCGGGTGAGGGGTTGGGTAGATTAGGTTAAGTTTTGGTTTTTAAAATAATTAAAATTAGTTAGATAGATAATATAATTTAATTAGATTAGTAATATACATAAAATGTAAAATTTTAAACTCTTAAAAAATACAAAATAATCTACTATCAAACATAAATCCCGAAATTAAAAATTAAGGGAATTTTTAAAATACTAAAAAGTCAATATTTTGGCTTATTTTGAATAAAAATGGACTCCTAAAATTATATAAAATTAAATACTAAAAATATTGAGGAAATAAAACTCAAAATAATATTTTTGGGCTCTAAAAAGACTCATAAAATAATTTGGATAGAAAGTTGTCATCTCGTCCGTCCACGGTCCCGTCTACGCGATCAAAAACAATTAATTTCCATAAATCGTGAAAATCACTAATTATGGGTTTAATGCTTAAAAATAACTTAAAACATGCACAAATAATTTCACATAATTATTTAACCCATAAATCTAAAATTTTAAATAAATAAATTTCCTAATTATGCATGCGAATTCACGTATTTAAAATATCGGGTGTTACAATTCTCCCCCCCCTTAAATTGTATTTCGTCCTCGAAATTAAAGTACTTACCCGAACAACTCCGGGTAGCGAGTCCTCATATCTGCCTCGGTCTCCCAAGTAGCTTCCTCCTCTGAGTGATTCAGCCACTGGACTCTGACCATCGGTATGACACGCATCCTAATCCTCCGCTCCTCCCTAGCCAAGATCCGTATAGGCCTCTCCTCAAATGCTAAATCCGGTGTCAACTGAAGAGGCTCAAAATCAAACACATGTGACGGGTTCGAGATGTATCTCCGAAGCATGGATACATGGAATACATTGTGCACTGCCGCTAGCCCTGGAGGTAGAGCTAAACGGTAGGCCAACGTGCCAACTCTCTCCAAGATCTCGAATGGCCCTATATATCTCGGATTAAGCTTGCCTCTCCGGCCAAACCGCACTACTCCCTTCATAGGTGACACCTTCAGGAATACGTGATCACCTACAGCGAACTCCAAATCTCGTCGTCGATTATCTGCATAACTCTTCTGACGACTCTGAGCAGTCCTCAAGCGATCCCGAATCTGTGTCACAATATCAGCTGTCTGCTGCACAATCTCAGGTCCAAGTAAAATCCTCTCACCGACCTCATCCCAATGCACAGGAGATCTGCACCTTCTCCCGTACAATGCTGCATAAGGAGCCATACCTATAGACGACTGAAAACTGTTGTTATAGGTAAACTCCACTAATGACAGTCTAGTCTCCCACGAGCCCTGAAAGTCGATGACACAAGCTCACAGTAGATCCTCGAGAACCTGGATCACTCTCTCAGACTGACCATCTGTCTGGGGATGGAACGCTGTATTGAACAAAAGTCTAGTCCCCAATGCAGTGTGCAAACTCCTCCAAAACGCAGACGTAAATCTCGGATCTCTGTCTGATACTATCGACACTGGTATGCCATGCAGTCTAACAATCTCCTTGATGTAAAGCTCTGCATACTGTGTCAACGAGTAAGTAGTCTTCACCGGTAAGAAATGAGCTGACTTGGTGAGTCTATCCACGATCACCCAAATAGCTGTGCAACCTCTGGCACTCCTCGGTAAGCCAACTACAAAGTCTATCGTAATATTCTCCCATTTCCATTTCGGAATAGGAAGAGGTCTAAGAAGTCCTGCTGGACGCTGATGCTCAGCCTTGACCTGCTGACAAGTCAAGCACTCTGACACAACTCTCCCGATGTCTCTCTTCATTCCGGGACACCAATACAGTAGCTGCAAATCTCGATACATCTTCGTACTTCCGGGGTGAATGGAGTACGGAGATGTGTGAGCCTCTGCTAAGATCTCAGCTCTCAACTGATCGACGTTCGGTATCCACATCCTACCACGGTACTGAACAATGCCATCCACAACTGTATATAGAAGATTACCCTTGGCCTCATCTCTCTGTCTCCAACGCTGCAACTCCTCATCAGTAGGTTGTCCATCCCTGATCCGATCTCGCAGAACTGGCTGCACCGTCAACACTGACAAGCTCGGTGCATGCCCACTCGAGTAAAACTCCAAACCAAACCTCTGAATCTCACTCTGCAGTGGTAACTGCACTGACAAACACGATACCACTGACGACTTCCGACTCAAAGCATCGGCCACTACATTAGCTTTACCCGGATGGTAGCTAATGTCACAGTCATAGTCCTTCACCAACTCCAACCATCGGCGCTGTCTCATGTGCAACTCCTTCTGAGTGAAGAAGTACTTGAGACTCTTGTGATCAGTGAAAATCTCGCACTTCTCGCCATACAGATAGTGTCTCCAGATTTTCAATGCAAAAACCACTGCTGCTAACTCCAAGTCATGCGTTGAATAGTTCAGCTCATGAATCTTCAACTGCCTGGACGCATAAGCAATAACCTTACCACACTGCATAAGTACTGCGCCTAAACCCAGCTTAGACGCGTCGGTGTACACCACTAACTCCTCGTGTGGTACTGTCACCTCTAACACCGGTGCAGTGTTGAGTGCTTCCTTCAGCTGATCGAAGCTCCTCTGACAGTCTGAACTCCAGATAAACTTCGCTTTCTTCTTGGTTAAGGAAGTCAAGGGTACTGCAATAGAGGAAAAACCCTTGATGAACTTCCTATAATATCCTTCCAAACCCAAGAAACTGCGAATCTTCGAAGCATTCTTCGGAATACCCCAATTCTGCACTGCCTCAACCTTCGACTGATCCACTGCAATCCCATCTCTCGAAATAATGTGGCCAAGAAACGCCACCTGCTCGAGCCAAAACTCGCACTTGCTGAACTTGGCATACAAACGATGCTCCCTCAAAGTCTGCAAGGCTGTCTGTAGGTGCTGTCTATGCTCCTCAATGCTCCTAGAGTAGATCAAGATATCATCAATGAAGACTATGATGAACTGATTTAGATACGATTGAAAAACTCGGTTCATGAGATCCATGAAAACTGCTGGAGCATTGGTCATCCCAAATGGCATCACTAAGAACTCGTAATGCCCATAACGTGTCCTGAAAGCAGTCTTGGACACATCTGCCTCTCTAACTCGCAGCTGATGGTAACCAGATCGCAGGTCGATCTTGGAGAACACCGAAGCTCCCTGCAACTGATCAAATAAGTCCTCTATCCTCGGCAGTGGGTACTTATTCTTCACTGTGACCCTATTGAGCTCTCGATAATCGATGCACAGTCTCATACTGCCATCCTTCTTCTTCACAAATAACACCGGAGCTCCCCATGGAGAAAAGCTAGGACGAACAAAGCCTTTCTCTAATAACTCATGAATCTGCTCCTTCAACTCTTTCATCTCGGTAGGAGCAAGTCTGTATGATGCCTTAGAGATAGGCACGGTGTCTGGCACAAAGTCGATGTTGAACTCCACATCTCTCACTGGTGGAATTCCTGCAACATCCTCCGGAAAGACATCTGGAAAGTCACGAACCACCTCTATCTCTGATAATGATCTGCTAGATGGTTCTGAGGCCGTGACAATACTTTCTAGAAACCCCTGGCAACCCCGTCTCAACAACTTCCTTGCCTGAATAAGAGATATCACCTGAGGAAAATCACTGCTCTGAGATGCATGGAAAGTAAACGGGTCGCCTTCTGATGGTTTCACTGACACTGATCTCCGACGAAAGTCAATCGAAGCTCCATTGACTGTCAACAGTCCATACCCAAAATCAAATCAAAACCACTCAATGGCAAAACCACCACATCTGCTCGAATGGAGTGACCCTGAAGCTCCAACTCCAGTTCTCGAATGACCTTCGAGGTAGAAATAATCTGCCCTGACGGCATAGTAACATCATACCCACTGTCAATAATCTCAAGTGTGATGCCTATCCGCCTGATAAACTGCAGGGAGATAAACAAATGCGTAGCCCCAGAATCTAGCAACGCAAACGTGGAGTTGCCTCCAACTAGAATTCTCCCGGTGATCAAGGAGGTGTCTGGGTCTGCCTCCTCTGCCTGCATGACGAACACTCTACCAGCCGTGTTCTTCTTCCTCGGGCAGTTAGCTATCTGATGCTCTGGCTCCTTGCAGTGGTAACAAACTCCTGCTCCCAACAGACAAGGTCCCGAATGCATCTTCTGACACTTCGGGCAAGTAGGAAAACCTATAACATTAGGGGCCCCGCCCCTCTGCTGCTGTGGCCTCTGCTGCTGCAGATTCGGGCCCTTAGCCGGCCCAGTAAACTGCTTCTTCGTAGGAGGCTGCGAAGATGGTCGCTGATACCCCGACTGAATCTGTCTCTTCCCCTGCTGCTCTCGCTGCATCTCTCTCCTACCCTCCTCTGACCTCAGTGCTCTACTAACTGCCACCTCATATGTAGCGACGTCCATCATACGTACGTCGTGCTTGATATCCGCTCTCAGTCCCTCCACAAACTGCCTCATCTTTTCCGGTGGACTGTCTGCAATCAGAGGCACAAAATGACAGCCCCTCTCGAACTGGCTCACATACTCAACCACTGACCTGTCCCCCTGCCGGAGACTCATAAACTCCCGGATCATGCGACTCCTCACATCCTCCGTGAAATACTTGGCGTAGAAGATACGCCTAAACTCCGCCCAAGATAGTGTAGGGAGGTCTACTCCCCTGGCAGCACCCTCCCACCAAAGAGCTGCGTCTCCCCTCAACATGTACGTCGCACAGTTCACCCTGTCCGCATCTGTGATCCCCATATATGCAAAGATGGACTCCAAAGAAAGAATCCACCCCTCAGCCACCAAAGGATCGATGGTACCAATGAACTCCTTCGGCCCCTTCTTCTGGAACCGCTCAACTACGTCCTCCACATGGGACATTCTAGGACGTGAAGCCTGCTGCTCTAACAGAGCAGTAACCCCTGTCATCAAAGTAGCATTGACCTACTCCAATGCTGCAAGTGGGTTCTGCGGAGGTGGAGGTGGAGGTGGAGGTGTAGGTGTAAATTCCCCACGTCTGTTCATCGGTCTGGGAGGCATTCTGCACCACCACATATTTCTTTACGTAAATCGCCATGCATAACTAAGTGTTTTAACATTAATGCTAACTTAAATTCTTTAAAGTAAATCATGCTATAAACACTTAAAAATTACAGACCGGTAGCGTGGATTTCTGAGCTCGCATAGCAGTAATGACCCCTCCAAGGACCGTGCTTTGATACCAACTGAAACGACCCTAACTCTCTAAATAATAAATAAATAAATAAATAAATATACGGAATTTTTTTTTTTTTTTTTATACTTACTAAGTAAAAATATGTACATACATGGCCATACATATATGCACCGAATAAATAGATTTAAAAATAAATATTTCATAAATTCAATATCTGAGTCATGCGTTTTAATAAAATACTGACAAAACAAAATAAATTAAAGTTTTGCATGCACTGAAAATATTTAAATAAAATATCCCATACTATCAACCACTGAAAATAAATAAAATGTATAATATGCTAAAATGTTCGAAACATGCAGAACAGACTCAGACGTCTATCACGGTCACGGGGTCACTGCATGTCCGCTCATATATCCTCGCCGCTGGTGGGTACCACATCCTCCTCTACGTACTCACCTGCACCATACCAGTGTAGTGAGCCTAGAGGCCCAACATGCTAACATAACAAGGGTTTAAAATAATTTAAATCACTTTAATACTAATACATAACATATACATGAATGAGCATGCTTAAAAATATCATGACATAACATAACTTAAATTAAACTTAAATATCATAATAATACATAATACATAAACATTGTTGAGCAAATTATTTTCTAACATCGCATGGTTGTATCCATAGTGTAACCTTAAATCATACATTAAATACTGATCAGTGTGGAAACCAACGTACGTGGCGGTGACGAATCACCTCTTAAATTGGCAGTAAACTGCCCTTCAATAGTTCACATATGGGGACGAATCCCCCTTAAATTGTCACACTACTTCAACTTTCAACATAAAATATTTTCTTTTGCTCAACCTTAAACATTAAATCATGCATAAAAAAAATTATTTCATGAATGCATGTACTTAAATAAAATGTGTGTCCTTCATATATATTTAATTTAATTTCAAACTAACATATAGATATAAAAATAACTACCATGCATAAAAATAATTAAATATATATTCAGGACACATGCAATTTCTCATGGGTTGTACTGAACTGCTGGCCCTCACACTCAAGCCCATTTACTTAAATCTGGCCCATTAACACTGAGACTGGCCCATTAACATACTTAAGCCCAACATTACATTGCTAAGCCCAATTAATTAATTAAAGCCCATTAAAACATTCCTGGCCCAATAACAACCTGTTCTGGCCCAATGGGCCCAAAAGCCCAAAGACTGGCCCAATAACTTCTATGGGCCCTAAAGCCCATAAAAAAATTAGTGGACTAACTTAAATTAATTTAATTAAGCCCAAATAATTAAATTCAATCCCAAAATATTTAAATGGAGCCCAAATAAATTTTGAGATTTAATTAGGCCCATTAAACCTTTAATTAAACTAACAACTTAAAAATAAAAATACCCGAGCCCAACTAACTTAACCCGGACCCGGACCCAACTAACTTAACCCATGACTTTCCAGACCCGACCAGGATCCAACCACCCGACCCGGATCCTTTCTAACCCTAAAACCCAATCCCCCCCCCCTCCTTCTCCATTCCTCTCGGCCGCGAGCAGCAGCCCTTCTAGGGCTGCTGCCGCCCTGCTCCGGCCGCCCCTGGCCGGAGCTCCACCGCCCAGACGTAGCCCACATCTGGGCGGTTCGAACCCAGCACCTGGTCTGACCCCATTCACCCTGGACTTTAAAAGCCGAATCCCCTTACTCGAGAACCCTAGCCTGCGCATCCTAAGGGCCGATCGCACCTTGACCTGTTCCTAGGCTCGTTTGGCTCGAACCACTTGAGCCATTCGAGTCTAGACCACCCTCCCACATCCTCGGGACCCTGGCCAGCAGTTTGCACGAGCCATGCCTAACAAAAATGTGTGAACAAGATCAAACAAACGCATGAACATGACTCAAACATCCAACCAAATCGTTTTTCTAAAAATTCTTTGAAAGAACCCTACTGTTCATGCACACACACGCATAAACATTAATATGGCACATTAAAATTGAAAAAAAACATGCCTTGCACCGAAATTGAAGAGAAAAATACGTAGGCGACGTGTCCGGGACGACGGAACGACTATGATTCAACTTGAAAACCTCAAGAACCGTGGCTATGGAGGTCCGAGAGCCTGCTGATCGATGAAGAAGGTGATGGAGGATGGGTGTGTCGGCTGAGTGAGGGTAATCGGGTGAGGGGTTGGGTAGATTAGGTTAAGTTTTGGTTTTTAAAATAATTAAAATTAGTTAGATAGATAATATAATTTAATTAGATTAGTAATATACATAAAATGTAAAATTTTAAAATCTTAAAAAATACAAAATAATCTACTATCAAACATAAATCCCGAAATTAAAAATTAAGGGAATTTTAAAAATACTAAAAAGTCAATATTTTGGCTTATTTTGAATAAAAATGGACTCCTAAAATTATATAAAATTAAATACTAAAAATATTGAGGAAATAAAACTCAAAATAATATTTTTGGGCTCTAAAAACACTCATAAAATAATTTGGATAGAAAGTTGTCATCTCGTCCGTCCACGGTCCCGTCTACGCGATCAAAAACAATTAATTTCCATAAATCGTGAAAACCACTAATTATGGGTTTAATGCTTAAAAATAACTTAAAACATGCACAAATAATAACATAATTATTTAACCCATAAATCTAAAATTTTAAATAAATAAATTTCCTAATTATGCATGCGAATTCACGTATTTAAAATACCGGGTGTTACACCCACACCATGGACAAGGTTGGTTGTTTCTGTCTCAAGCTAATTTATCTACTTTATTGCTTATATTTTTAGTTTTTATGGATTTTGATCCAGTGACAATCCAGGGTAATATCCAAGATCACTACCTAATATCCCATAGTTGAAGCATGCTCCTGATACTGCAAAGGAAGGAGGGATTATGAAGTGAGAACAGTGAGATATAGGACGACTTCTTTATAGGATATATTTCTGTACACATTTTTGGTTTTGTACATTTTTTAGTTCTACTCATGGATTTGTGGATATTCATCGTTTTTTGTATGAATAATTTTATGAATCTGAATCTAATTAATTATTTTTAGTTTTAGATATTGTAGTATTGTTGTTGACTATTACTTGTATAGTATAGATAAAATGATGAAGTAATATAACAAAAATACTTCGGAAAATATAATTTGTGGCGAAGTAAAATATAACATTTACTTCGTCATATTTAAAATTAGTGAAGTAATTCGTAGCAATTACTTCGGTAATTGCAATTTCGCCAAAGTAAAATAACATCTTTTACTTCATCATAGTTCAAAAATTGTGAAGTCGTAAATCTATTTTACTTCGATAATTGTATAATGTGTGAAGTAATAGAGGATCAATTACTTCGCTATTTTACGAAATTGATGAAGTAATACATGTGCTTTTACTTCGGTAGTGGTCCAATTTTAAATTTCTTGTATCTAACAAAGACTTCGGTAATTATCGGCCTATTACTTCGGTTTTAATGCGAAGTAAAAAATACCATTTTACTTCACGTGCATCTGCTTCGGTAATTATCTGCTTATTACTTCAGTTAATATCCGAAGTAAAAGGCCAAAATGCTACTAGTGATAGCTGGTTAGCTATCAAGAGCCATTTCTTCGGAGTTCTTCGTAGGAGGACATGTAGAGAGACTTGGTCGGGAGTATGCTTGTATCGATGCGTGTGTCGATTAGAAGCTTCATGCTCAAGAAACGAAGACTAGTACGATGATTTAAATACTGTATTGGTTTAGTTGTAAACAGTATTTCAGTTGTAATGAATCATCATACTTTGGTTGTATCATTTCAAATTCGATTGTACATTTCATTGTATTTTGAATGTTGTATGTATTACATGGGATTGTAATTGAGAAATTGTACATAAATGGAAGCAATGATACATGTTTTATTATTCCATCAATTCGTGAATGATCGCATGATTGCTCGGAAGGTTGGCTTGGTTTTAGTTGATTAGTGTTCAACTGCTGTAGCTCATGGGATTTGAGTGGGCCGACTGTGACAGTGTAACTTGCGGTTAGTCTAGGCATTTTCATAGGATTGACCTAGTTAGTCAGTGGACTAAGTTAGTGCCAGCGATGAGTGGACTCATCTAGAGGCATTAAGGGTGTTGTTCGGTTTAGAACATTTGGGATTTGTTCTAGGTTGTTTCTTGGAACAGTAGGTTGTCTGAACTTTGTTAGGTTGAGGCTTGTGATTGAAAGAGTGGGTGCCCAAGGATCGCTCGAGTTAGAGACTAGCATTTGCGATGCGGAGTACCACGTTTCATTGGTAAGGAACATAGAGATGTTCGAATCATGCAAATGGATATTCATATGATGAATGATCGAACTACCCTATACGGACTTTTCAAGTGGTTATCACTTATCGAGTGGATATAGTCCGCGGTTTAGGTTGTACACCATTAGTCCTTACTACTTGAAACATCATTGAGACTCTATATGCTAGTACTGTGCTTTGACTCGTTTACCGACTCTATTGGGGTCATCAGGTGTCGGGATTGGGTACAGTTACAACACATATAGGAGTCGATGCTTTGTTGTCAAGGATTCACCACATACTTGCGAGTGTGGATATCCTATGCGATCTGAGGAGATATTAGTGTGACGAATCTCTGGCCAGAGTACATGATGTGATTTAAGAAATGGTTTCTTAGTAGCACATGCGATGTCACTATTTGATCTTCAAGATGCATTGCATAGTTATCGAATCTCGAGCGACTCTCGATATACCAATGGTTGTTGATTCGATCGGGATATATGGATGAAGGGACCATACTGTACGCTAACCAAAATCTATTGGTTCTTGTAGGAACTATCAGTGATACCTAGGGAATCATGGGGCGATGTTGCTAGGCGCTCATACCATGATTCGATGGGCAAGTCGGAAATTGTTGTTCCGAGTCACAAGGAGTTGTGAGCCCATGGCTAGCTGTATCCCTGAACCATTGAGGGTCACACAGTGTAATGGATTTTTGATCCCCGTTGAGATAGTTAAATTTAAAGAGTTAAATTTAATGAACGAAGAAGTTGGACTTCTTATTTAAGAGTAGAGGAGTAAGATTTCCTAAAATGACATAGAGATGGCCATTTTTGGAAATCACTGAATTCGGATTCAGAAAAATTTATCTTGACTTTAAAAGGTGCAGAAATGGTTTCTGTGCACATTGGTGAAATCGGTTTATCAATCGGAGTCACGATGAATTTTATATTAATTTCTGAACATGTGGGCTTTGCTTGTCGGGCTTGAACTTATGACTAATGGGCCCTAAGCTGTTAGTGGCCTACATTATAAATAAGTTATTGCAGTACAGAAATTACATACAACAGGTCACAATTTTCGAAAACCTAAGTATTTTCTAACAAGAGTGGCCGCCCCCCTCCCTGTCTACTCGAGAAAAATCCAGCCTGTGATTTTGAATTACAGTCTGGTTTAACGGATCAAATTCGTTAATCTCTTCGTAGAAACTTCTGATAGATTTTCTAGTGCAATCTATCAGAGGGATTAAATATCCATTCGTGGACCTGATTGAAGAACAGTTCGTCCATCAGTTCCAGGGATATACAACAAGAGCAGAGAAATCTGTTGGTGTCCAAAATCTCGATTCGAGATTAAAGGTAAAAATTTTATAATTGTTATTTAATTTTTACACACACAATTTAATCGTAAGGTTGATACCTTTTATGGAATCGTTCCATACAAAAATTTAAACTTCCGCTGCACCGGGTATCAATCCTAATTGATCTGATCGCCTCATTCTTCAACAGTGGTATCAAAGCCAGGTTGCTCAGATCAAGCGATTAAATTAATCAATTGTACAAAAAATTTTTAGGCCTCGGTTTTTGAAACAAAATAAATATTTTAAAATAAAAATATTTTTTTCAGGCAAAAACCCGGGCAGCGATTGGATTGCTGCCCGGGGCAGGGGCAGCGCACGGCGCTGCCCATGGGCAGCGATGTGATCGCTGCCCAGGGCAGCGATCGTCGCTGCCCTAGGGGCAGCCCGGGAATGTCCCGGGCGGCCCGCGGAAAAATTAATTTTTAATTTTTAAATTAAATTTTAATATGTTAAAATTCTATTTTTGGTCCGATCGAAAATCGTTTTTGATTGGTCCACGAGGCGTCGGATCGAATTGTTCGAGTCCGAAAATTTTAAAATTGATTTTTGGATAAATTTGAATTTTTGGAAAATTTTAATATTTTATCCTTTAATTGAATTTTAAAATTAATTATTTTTAGTACAATTGATGATAAGATATGATCTTATGGATATATTGAGTAAAATATGATTTTATATATAAAATTGGATTTTATAGATAAAATATGATTTTATTTGATAAAAAGATACAATATGATTTTGTATGTAAAATAAGATTTTATGTATGAAATATTATTTTATACTTTTAAATTTAAATTGCCATTGCATGTTATCCAATAAATTAATTTTGAATTAAATGTTATTGGATAAGGATGATCGATTGCCATGACCAATTTTGTAGGTGTATGTTAGGAATTTACATTTGTTTTATTGTTGTTGGTTTTATTAATGGGCCTGGTTTATGGCCCAATATGAATGTCATATGTAATAAAAGTGGGCTTGGTTTATGGCCCGTTCCCACCCCTTAAAAATGTATCCCCTACTTGTCATTGTTATTTATTGTAAATACATTAGATTTAGTGGGAGATCAAGATTTCAAGATGGAGGTGGGCCCAGCAGACAATAAAGACAGAAGAAATGTAAATTGGAAGCAAATGTAATAGGATTGCATTGCATACTGCATATTAACTAGGATTGGACTAAGACTCGTGATTGGCAACCACGGGTCGATTAGAAATGGAATCGATCATCCTATATAATATGTGATATTATAGTTGTATGCATGTTTTAGACATAATTGTGTGAATCCGGCAAGCATACAAAAAAATTTTAAAAATGATGAGACAAATTATTATAATTAAAAATTCCTCATTTTAAATATGATTTAAAATTGATATCAAGATAAATAAAGGAAATTTAAATTTGTTTAAATGTTCCTACCTTCCATCAACGATCAATGTATGAGATGCTACCCGCGGATACGGTCCGACTCATATTATTGGGGGGGCCCGTTCGTCGGAAAGCTGTACATTGGATCGACACATGTTGTAAGTTGGGTGGAACTCCCATGGGATCGGCTCATATTATTCGGGGATCCACATGGCGACCGTTCATCACAACTTAATATTGATGGGTCATCTTGACATGTCACAATAAACGGCGTCATATTATTGGGCCCTTATTGGACATGAGGTAAAAACATGGAGGTTGTTTTGGAAGCAATTGGGCTCTACCTTTTGAAATTATGGTTGGCTGATATTATTCGGGACCATAGATTGTCAATTGGACTCCATGTTCTCACTAAGGAAAACAGTTTCCCGTTTTCACTAGAGGGTAGTGAAATCGTTAAAATAGTGGGAGTGAGATTCATAAAATAAATATCGCCTATTTTATGTCTTAGTAAATTGCTTAAACAATCACTGATATTTGTTTGTTTCTTTTCAGTATTTCATAAGATGAATTCGCGTAATCCACTATTCTCGATCCTCGAACAAAATAAGTTGACTGGCGCAAACTATACGGAATGGTTCCGTAAGTTGAAGATTGTCTTGACTTCGGAGAAGATGCTCTACGTGTTAGAAAAATCTCCTCCGAAGGAAGCACCAGCTGACGTAAGTCCGGAGGAGTTAGCCAAGCTTGATACATGGTGGGACCATGATATCAAGACCAAATGCTATATGCAAGCCTCGATGTCTGATGAACTCCAGAGGCGATTTGAGGACACCGTGAATGCTGCTGACATTCACGTTCAACTCAAGGAACTTTTTGGGGCTCAATCGAGGGCTGAAAGGTTCGCTACTGTAAAGAAGCTAATGACGTGTCGCATGCGTGAAGGGACTTCGGTCCGTGATCATGGGGTACGAGTGATTTGGCTCATACAGAAGTTGGTAACCCTTGATTTGGTGTTGGAGCATGAACTCAACGTGGACTTACTACTTCTGTCTCTTCCTTCTTCGTTTGACGGATTTGTGGTAAATTTCAATATGAACAAGATAGAGGCCTCCCTTGAAAAGATGGTCAATATGCTTGTGACATATGAATCCACATTAAAGAAGGATAAACCGGCTTTCTTGGTGGGCTCCTCTTCTTCTGCTAAGAAGGGGCCAAGTACAAAGGGCAAGAAACGTTCTGCCCCACCCAAGAAAATCGAACCCGAGAAGAAGTACAAGACAAAGGCTTCAAACATGGAAAAATCCAAGGATGTTTGTCATTACTGCAAGAAGCCCGATCATTGGAAGCGTAACTGCAAGGAATATCTAGAGAAGTTGCGAACTGCAAAGGGTATGTTCTATATTGAAATAAATGTTTCACTTAATACTACTTCTTGGGTATTGGATACCGGATGTGGATCTCACATTTGCAATGATTTGCAGGTGATGACAAGAAGTCGCATGCTTAGGATGGGTGAGACCCAGCTGAGGCTCGGAAATGGTTCCAGAGTTGAAGCAAAAGCCGTGGGAGATGTTTATTTAATTTTGCAGAACGGATTTAAGTTACTTTTAAGAGATGTTTTATTTGTTTCAGATTTGATTAAAAACATTATTTCTGTTTCTATGCTTGATAGAGATGGTTATTCTTGCAATTTTGTGAATGGGATTTGCAATATTTACAAGAATGAATGTTTGATTGGAAATGGACAACTTGAAAACGATCTATACAACTTAAAACTAAAAGACGTTCCAATAAATTATGTTGATAAACCAGCAACAACAAACAAAAGGAAAATCGATAGCCAAAACCCGGCAAACCTTTGGCACGCTAGGCTAGGTCATATTTCCTCAAGGAGGATGAACAAGCTAGTGGGAGAGGGCATGTTTGATATGTCTGATATTAACTCTCTACCTACTTGTGAATCATGCCTAAAAGGAAAAATGACTAAATCTCCTTTTAAGGGGAAACCTGAGCGTAGTCAAAATCTGTTGGATTTGATCCATACAGATGTTTGTGGTCCATTTAGAGTTGGGACTCAATATGGCCACACCTACTTCATTACCTTTACTGATGATTATTCAAGGTATGGGTATTTATATTTAATGAAATATAAGTCTGAAGCATTTGAAAAGTTCAAAGAATTCAAGGCTGAAGTAGAAAACAAGCTAGGTAAAAGTATTAAAGCACTTCGATCGGATCGAGGTGGAGAATACTTGAGTACCGAGTTTTTGGACTATCTAAAAGAGAATGGGATTCTCTCTCAGTGGACTCCTCCTATGACACCACAACTTAATGGTGTATCGGAGCGTCGTAATCGAACTTTGTTGGACATGGTTTGGTCCATGATGAGCTTCACTGAGCTTCCACCTTCGTTTTGGGGCTATGCGCTTGAAACGGCGGTATTGTTGTGGAAAAACATCCACACTAAAGCAGTGGACAAAACACCATACGAGTTATGGAATGGCAAAGCTCCTAAGTATTCGTACTTGAGGATTTGGGGATGTCCTGCTTACGTGAAGTGGACAGTGGGAGATAAGTTGGATAGTCGATCCAGCTTATGTTATTTTGTAGGGTATCCGAAGAATTCAATCGGATATTATTTCTATTATCCTGCTGAAACAAAGGTGTTTGTTTCAAGGAATGCCACCTTCTTGGAGAAGGAGTTCTTATTGGATAAGAAAGACGAGATGATGGAACTCGAAGAAATTCGAGAAGAACCCGAAATACAAAATAACAATCCTACACCTCAGGAACCATTGCTGGACACGCCTATACCTAGAAGATCCGAGAGGACTTCTAGACCTCCTATTCGATATGGTCTTCTTCTTGAAGGGGATCAAGATGAACCCAATGTTGGATGTGATCCAAGAAACTTCAAGGAAGCAATTTCTGATGCGGATTCAAATTTATGGCTTGAAGCTATGCAGTCGGAAATAGATTCGATGCATACAAACCAAGTTTGGTCTTTAGTAGATCCTCCCGATGGAATTGTTCCAATAGGATGTAAATGGATCTACAAAAGAAAGCTTGGGCCTGATGGTAAGGTATTGACCTACAAGGCGCGATTGGTGGCAAAAGGTTATACTCAAAGACAAGGAGTTGACTATGATGAAACCTTTTCACCAGTTGCAATGTTCAAGTCCATAAGAATCCTTATTGCCATAGCTGCATGGTATGACTATGAGATATGGCAAATGGATGTGAAGACTGCTTTTCTTAATGGAGACATTAAGGAAGAAATCTATATGAAGCAGCCTGAGGGGTACACATCCATGGGAAGCGAGCATAAGGTATGCAAGCTTCAGAGATCAATTTATGGTCTAAAACAAGCATCAAGAAGTTGGAACCAGAAATTTGATGAAACAATAAAAGATTTTGGTTTCATCAAGAACCCAGAGGAACCATGCGTGTACAAGAAAGTAGTTAAGGATGCTGTGACATTCTTATTACTTTATGTTGATGACATCCTACTCATTGGGAATGACGTAGGGATGTTGCAGTCAACGAAGATATGGTTATCAGGTAGATTCTCGATAAAGGATTTGGGTGAGGCAACCTATATTCTTGGGATACAGATCTATAGAGATAGATCTAAGAGAATGATAGGACTCACTCAATCAACCTACATCGACACCATATTGAAACGGTTTTCAATGGATGGGTCCAAGAGAGGACATCTACCTATGTGTCATGGAGTTTCTCTATCCAAGTCTATGTGTCCCAAGACTGATGAAGAGATAGAGAAAATGACACATGTACCATATGCGTCAGCCATAGATAGTATCATGTATGGGATGATATCTACCAGACTGGATGTAGCATTTGCTCTGAGTGTCACGAGCAGATATCAAGCTAATCCCGGTCAAATGCATTGGAAAGCCGTGAAGGACATTCTTAAGTACTTACGAAGGACTAAGAATATGTTCATGGTATATGGAGGAAGAGAACTAAAATTGAAAGGCTATACCGACTCTAGCTTCCAAAGTGACGTGGATGACTCGAAGTCAACCTCTGGATTTGTGTTCATGCTCAATGGCGGTGCTGTCTCTTGGAAGAGTTCCAAGCAGGACACCACAGCGGATTCCACCACTGAGGCAGAATACATTGCAGCATCAGCTGCTGCTAAAGAGGCCGTTTGGATGAGTAATTTCGTCCAAGAGTTGGGCATCATTCCTGAAGTTGTTGGTCCAGTCCCGGTGTACTGTGACAACACGGGTGCCGTTGCTCAGGCAAAGGAACCAAGGTCTCATCAAAGATCCAAACACGTAATGAGGAAATACCATATCATCCGAGAGATTGTGGAAAGAGGAGACATCACTGTCGAAAGAGTGGCCTCTGCAGACAATATCGCTGATCCACTTACTAAGCCCTTGCCAGGACCATTATTTGACAAACATCGCGAAGCAATGGGTCTACGTAGTATGACTAGTTGGCTATAGGGCAAGTGGGAGATTGAAAGAGTGGGTGCCCGGTGAGCCAACTTGTGGCTAAGGGCTTTGATGACTCTTTGTATAAACAATCTTTTGCTTAATATAATTTACACTTTTATTAATGGCAATGACTTTATCTTTCTTCATATTGTTATATTGTGATATACTATTGCTGTTTTGATAAAGACCTTGAATATACTATAGTGTATGTAAGATGTGGTAGAACATGGGGATGTCTATCATGAAACACATTTTATAGTCACTGTATATTCTAAACTATTCCTAGTCGATTGAGCCGTCCGATAATAAGGATAAGGATCGCTCGAGTTTGAGACTAGCATTTGCGATGCGGAGTACCACGTTTCATTGGTAAGGAACATAGAGATGTTCGAATCATGCAAATGGATATTCATATGATGAATTATCGAACTACCCTATACGGACTTTCCAAGTGGTTATCACTTATCGAGTGGATATAGTCCGCGGTTTTGGTTTTACACCATTAGTCCTTACTACTTGAAACATCATTGAGACTCTATATGCTAGTACTGTGCTTTGACTCGTTTACCGACTCTATTGGGGTCATCAGGTGTCGGGATTGGGTACAATTACAACACATATAGGAGTCGATGCTTTGTTGTCAAGGATTCACCACATACTTGCGTGTGTGGATATCCTATGCGATCTGAGGAGATATTAGTGTGACGAATCTCTGGCCAGAGTACATGATGTGATTTAAGAAATGGTTTCTTAGTAGCACATGCGATGTCACTATTTGATCTTCAAGATGCATTGCATAGTTATCGAATCTCGAGCGACTCTCGATATACCAATGGTTGTTGATTCGATCGGGATATATGGATGAAGGGACCGTACTGTACGCTAACCAAAATCTATTGGTTCTTGTAGGCACTATCAGTGATACCTAGGGAATCATGGGGCGATGTTGCTAGGCGCTCATACCATGATTCGATGGGCAAGTCGGAAATTGTTGTTCCGAGTCACAAGGAGTTGTGAGCCCACGGCTAGCTGTATACCTGAACCATTGAGGGTCACACAGTGTAATGGATTTTTGATCCCCGTTGAGATAGTTAAATTTAAAGAGTTAAATTTAATGAACGAAGAAGTTGGACTTCTTATTTAAGAGTAGAGGAGTAAGATTTCCTAAAATGACATAGGGATGGCCATTTTTGGAAATCACTGAATTCGGATTCAGAAAAACTTATCTTGACTTTAAAAGGTGCAGAAATGGTTTCTGTGCACATTGGTGAAATCGGTTTATCAATCGGAGTCACGATGAATTTTATATTAATTTCTGAACATGCGGGCTTTGCTTGTCGGGCTTGAACTTATGACTAATGGGCCCTAAGCTGTTAGTGGCCTACATTATAAATAAGTTATTGCAGTACAGAAATTACATACAACAGGTCACAATTTTCGAAAACCTAAGTATTTTCTAACAAGAGTGGCCGCCCCACTCCCTGTCTACTCGAGAAAAATCCAGCCTGTGATTTTGAATTACAGTCTGGTTTAACGGATCAAATTCGTTAATCTCTTCGTAGAAACTTCTGATAAATTTTCTAGTGCAATCTATCAGAGGGATTAAATATCCATTCGTGGACCTGATTGAAGAACAGTTCGTCCATCAGTTCCAGGGATATACAACAAGAGCAGAGAAATCTGTTGGTGTCCAAAATCTCGATTCGAGATTAAAGGTAAAAATTTTATAATTGTTATTTAATTTTTACACACACAATTTAATCGTAAGGTTGATGCCTTTTATGGAATCGTTCTATACAAAAATTTTAAACTTCCGCTGCATCGGGTATCAATCCTAATTGATCTGATCGCCTCATTCTCCAACAGTGATGATGGGTTTTCATCGGGATACCAGGTCCAGTATATGCCGAGAGTTGTGGACTATGACCAGGACTAGACGTGATGGGGCGCGATCCTATGCCAGTGTTCTCTGGGAGTCTTTGTACTTCAGAGGTTATCTGGGAGCCTTGTGCTTCAGGAGATGGCGGTGGGAAGGCTACTCAGTCTAGGGATTTGGTGACAGTCACGAAGAGGTATGACCTTGGATTAGATATCAGGTTTGATATCGATGGTTTGATATCATCTGGTGTGCCAGAGATATAGTTTGAGTGTTCTGCTATGGGAACTAGTCATGGAGGGATTTTCTTGACAAGTGTGTACTCTGAGCAGATAGACTTTAACCTATGGGTTATTTCTAGACGTGTGGATCTAGTAGGTGGATGGTTTCTACCAGCGATGGCTATGGGTTGTCATCAGAGTTGTGGTTAGAATTTCCTTGTGATAGGAATTATCCAACAACTTGGATAGGATGTTGTTCTAAGACTTAGACTCAAATACGAGGACTACTCCTTGATGATTGGCTTCATCAGTATTGGATTATATCAGATGTTAATTATTGTGCAGGACTATTTGAGATATGAGGGAAGCATGGCCTATGATCGTGAAACCTTGGTGGTTGTCCAGGTGGGTTATTGAGGTAAACTACCTTAGTCTTGAACGGTTGCACAATCTTAACAAGGGATATGATCAGGAGAGTGTTCGAAGATTGTGGAAATCTTTGGGATTCTTTAGTTATTCTTCTTGGACTTGACGAGCCGTGGTGTTCATTCTAAATGAACGAGGTAAGGATAGTGAGTCCAGTGGTTGCGCTAAGTACTGCCTGATATTTTCAGAGATTGAGCGTAGGATTTTCCATAGGATGGAAATGGGCTTAGTTTATCTTGATGTTTGCCTTGGGTGAACAAGACAACGATTAGTAGTGCTAAGGTGGCACGGGATCTGTGCTAGTGACTACTAGTGGTTATTGGCTAACTCTGTCAGAGTTAGGATGAAAAGGCGCAGGACTTGTGCCAAGTAAACTACTTATGTATCGTGATCTGACACCGTTTGGAAAAGGTTCTTTGTGGCAGCTGAGTCATAGTTATTGACCGAGCCATATAGGTTTAGAAGATCAGTGGTGATATGGTCTGATCTAATAAGTGCGAGCTTAAGTAGATCGACGAATTCGATTGGTTGAGCCAATCAGGGTTGATCAGGATGTAGCAATTAAGAAATACTTGGGGATGGTATTTTGTCGAGTAATTCTTATGGGATGAGTACTGAATACCATCTCAGAGAAATCGAAGATTTGAGTTATTTAGTCTCAATGATCGCAAGAGATGAATCTTCTGGGATTGCTGTAATCGGGAACGATTGCAAGTGGACTTGTATGATCAAGTTAGGTGCTAACTTGACAGTGGAGACAAGCAAGGGAGTTGGTAGTTTCCGGTATGGTGCATTATTTTTAAGAAGGAAGCTGATATTTATACAATCAATTGCTTAGTGATAGCAATAGGTCAGGAAAGGATCATGTTGTTGTTTCATGTGAGAGTTTTCCATTGAACAACAATAGTGAAGATTGTTGACCGGACATTTCGGTTAAGTGAGGGCATCTATGTGTACCATTGTGGTTGGATCCGACGAGTAGTTGGAAATGCTAATGGACATTAGCAAGGAAACATCAGTTGTCTAATCTATGTGACATTAGCTAGGATCTGATCCTCGAGATCTAGCAGGATGTGTCACTAGTCTTCTAACGTGTGATGAACGATGTCTCTGAAATGACAGAGATAGTAGAATCTCAACTTAATAGCCAACAAGATTATTGTGGGAATTGAAGATTTCGCAAGATCGGGAGGGATCGAGTTTGTTCTTTCGAATCAGTGAGTCACATCTATGCAGACTGTTTGTCAAAGAATATTGCGTTGTATCAATAAACGACAATCAGAGACGTATTATGTGGCAAATTACTTCGAGCACAAGTATTTCCAGGATTGACTAGGGAATCGACGAATTAGATCGTTTAGTGTTGAGACTGATGCGTTCGGCAAGGGAGCGATTTGACTATTGAGAATCTGTTGGGATTTAGTTCCAGGATCAGTATGTTCAACCTTGGGAGGTTGGTGTTGGAAAAACGGTGATCAGATCAATCAGAATTGATACCCGGTGCAGCGGAAGTTTAAAAATTTTATATGGAACGATTCCATATCATGGGTATCAAAACTTTACGATTAAATTGTGTGTGTAAAAATTAAATAACAATTTAAATTTTTACCTCCAATCTCGAATCAAGATTATGGACACCAACAGATTACTCTGCTCTTGTTGTATATCCCAAGAACTGATGGACGAACAATTGTTCAATCAGGTCCACGAACAGAAGTTTAATCCCTCTGATAGATTGTACTAGAAAATAAATATAAGCCACATAATAAAAGTCCAAGAAATCAACAAGACGCAAGTTCCTCATGCTAGAACAAGCGTACAAACAAGTATGTTATTTAAAAAGGGAAACTCAAGAACTAAGCTATCTCGAGTATGCTATCCCGCTACGATGACTGCTTTTACCTTTCAAGGCAGTAGTTCCAACTTCTGGAAAGCTACAACAAAAGATTGTATCAACAACTATACAACCTAAACAACAATCAATGGTTCATGGAAATCTCTTTACCATTCTTCTTCCAACTCTCGACGATCAAATGCTTCTAACACAGGGCTCGACAACTCCAACGAATCTGTACGAATACAAGAGATGATTGATCAATAACCACGATCAACTTACAAGCCAAGTTCATAACTCAAAACGGTTCGAAACTCCAAAACTCAAACCGACGGCATAATGGCTATAACTGAACAAACCGGCAATGCAGACAGTAGTTCAATATCAATATCAACTCAATTCAATGCTAATACAACAACAACAAGACAAACCCAACAAATCTCAATACCATGATTTTCGAAAATAGCTTCCAAAAATCATAACAATTCCGAACGTCGCTCTAATTCAAAATTGACAGATAATAAACGATCAGAACTCCGCCAAGAACAACATACTAGAATCTAAATCGATTCTAAGAACCTCCGAAAAACAAAACATATCTGATCGGAGAAATACTTATGGTATAACGGAGTTCTCGCTGCTGTGATCACTAATCTGCCTTCAGAAATAATTTCCAACGGACGGATCGAGCTCGGAAGGAAATCTGAAAGGTTGGAAAGGTTGGAGGCATCTTCAATGGAGGGAGACGGCTAAGGAGGAGAAGATGAAGACTTTCTCAAACAAATTCTAAGAGTAGATAATATATAAAATCCATAATTTGCATTTTAGTCCCTAAAATTTCCAAAATTTGCCAAAAGGACCCTGATTATGTTTATCTTACATTTAACAATTTTGATTAAGTAAATGATTCCAGGTAGAGTTCGATTCTGGACTCGCGGGACGAGGCTAACCTAGGAATGAGATAATAGAGTACATTTTTACGAGTATTTTAAGTATGATATTGTTACATTTTTTATAAACGAGTCAAAAAATAGCATTTTTATCAGACGAGTCGAGATGTGTTTCTTTGACTGCATTTTAAGCAATCAATACACGATGTGCATTAATTATGAAAACTACACTTAACAACCTTATACCCTACATGTTATTGATTTCCTTCGCATATTCTATCAGACTTCTTCATTATCCTCCTCTCCCTTACACGTTTTTCTCCTCCCCCTCACTATTCATCATCTCCTTCATCAAATCCTTCAAGATTCAAGTGAGTTTTTGGTACCAGTTTTTAGTTCGTCCAAGGTTTAGCTCGTCTCCGAAGTTCCGGATCAACTCCTCCTCCATTCAAGGCAAGTTTTTAAAGAATTTTAAACCACCATTCAAGATATATCTATTTTGATAAGAAATTATGTGTGTTGATGAGTTTTATGCATGATTTTAAAGATTTGAGAAGCATAAAAGCATGAGGTTTATGATATCGTGATATGTAAGTCGTTCTTGTGAAATTCTTGATAAATAATGTGTGATGATAAATTCTTATGGTTTGGAGTTGGGAAAGGACTGATTTTGAAGGTGTGTGTTGAATTTTGAAGTGTTGAGTTAGTTTTAGTTAAAGCTTTGAAGCGTTGCATGTGTTGGGTTGTCTCGGATTAGCAATACTTGTTTTATTTTGTGGATTACGTCTATTGTAATAATCCAAATGAGATGAGGCCAATTGTATTTTAAAGATAACTCATATAGCTACAACTTTCATGCTTTGAGTTTTGTCAAAATCATTATATAAGATTGGCCAAAATTGCCCCGAAGTGTGTCAAGTGGTTTGAATATTCGGCAGTGACACATCTCGGGAGAATAAGCATAACGTTTTACTGAAATATCCAATTAAAGTGAGGGTTTCGGAATTTGAAATCTTAGATCAAGGGCTAAAACTTTTATGTTTACCACGTTTTGAAATTCTAGGTGCAAGAACTCTAAATATCAGTGTGAAGGCATAGCCACTGCAGTGCAGCAGAGCTGACAATGCGCAAGTATAGCGCCCCAACGCCTCTCTTCTAGCGCTGGAGCGTTGTAGCTTCGAATTAATTTTCTTAAGTTTTTTTTTTGAGTCCTTAATTCATGGTTATGATCTTTTAAGGCTTCTAAAATATATTTAAGAGTTTCTATGCAAAAAGTTTCAAGTTTTAAGTCAAGAACGAAAAGAACGACTTACGTGGACCGATTACGTTATGTGATGCATGTACATGTCTAAGTTTCTTTCATGAAACCTATGTTCAATATGAAAGTATGATTTTTATCATTTATTACATGCATGAAGTTATCGAGTAAAGTTTTATGTTCATGAAACAAAATTTAAGATGGAAATTATGATGTTTCAATGATGCTTCATGATGAATGAAATGATATGTTGATGAAATGAATAATGATGAAGCATGAATGAATTATGTTATGTTGAATTATGAAGATATAATATGTTGATGCATGAAAATATTTTGATGTCTTATGTGTCCTTGTGGTGGTAATACGGGAACGGTACTCCGGTTTGGGCTCCGGAGGGGCCCTCCCAAATACGGCTCAATGTACGGGTTAGGTCCTCCGGGATGAGCTCCGGAGGGGCCTCCGAAAATGAAAGAACGAATGTATTATTGTTGATCAACAAGAAAAGATGAATGTGCCCATTATGACGGTTGCCACAATTTCGCATAATTCGTCACCAAATGATAAGCTTATGTTATGTTATGTTAAGTTTAAATGATTATTGAAATCTCATGATTTTTACTGCATACTCTTGCTAAGTCTTTAGACTCACTATACTTGAATGGTGCAGGTAATGAGGATGGCATTTATGCATATGTCAATGAGTTCAATGCCGGGCATGAAGAAGAGCAAGGAGTCGGACCGGCGGGCGATGCATGAGTGTGTTATGTGTTGAGAGTGTTTGTGTCAAGTTAATGAACTAAATGTTGTTATGTTGATTGAAGAAAATACGCTTTATGTTTCAAATTGTTATGATTTGGTTTGTAAACTATTCTGAAATGTTTTAAGTAAGGTTTGATGCATGCATACATCTTTCAAAAATTTTCTTTTCCGAACTAGTTTTAACGTCATGTTAGTTTGTAACATCTTCATCGGTTGAGGGTGTAGGACAGTTTGGTATCAGAGCAGTTCGCTCTGGGTTTTCTTGAAACACTCATGCATACTCGCCACGACTCCAACGCTCCGTCTTCATGTCTGTAAGTTATGTGTCTTATGTGATTATGTGTATGATAATGCGATGAGATATATGTATGCATGTTATATGTTAAAGTATATTCACGTTTTGAATCGTGACTGAGCGGTGTGGATAATATTGGACTTTAGGACTATGACATCACGTAGGGAAAACAACACCAACACCATCACCAATTCCGCAAACAACAACCATAGTGATTGCGGACCAGATAGTGAGAACAATCAAAACAACCAGTTTTTGGCGGGATTAACTGCTCTTCTTCAAGAGCAAAGCCGTGCTCAGGGAGCTCAAATCCAACAGTTGCTTCAAGCCCAGACAACTAATGCTGGAAATAACCATCCTACAGCTAATCAGAACCCTATCTACAAAAGGTTCTTAGAGTTGGGACCACCTGAGTTCAAAAGAGAGACTGATCCTTTGATAGCAGAACAATGGTTCCAAGCTATGGAGATTGATTTTGAATTCATGCAAATCACCGATGCGGATAGATTGAGATGTGCTACCTATATGTTCTGCAATGACGCTCATGTTTGGTGGAATGGAGCCAAAGCAGCGTTGAACCTAACTACCCTTACTTGGAATGGATTCAAGGATGTGTTCTACGGCAAATATTTCACAGTGAGCACCCAAACCCGGTTGGCCAGAGATTTTTTGGAAATCCGTCAAGGAAACATGTCGATTGCGGAGTATGTTAAGAAGTTTGAAAGGGGAAGATACTTTGTACAGATGATTTCTGGTGATCCTGCTGAAGAGTTGAAACATTTTACAGAAGGATTGAATGCCTTCATCAGAAAGGATGTTAGACTAAGTGGAGCGAAATATTACAAAGATGCGGTGGATCAGGCCATGCTATCCGAAAAGGACAGAAACGACATTATCCGAGAGTCACAGGAAAAAGATCTAGTTATCAGAATCGGGACCAACAAGGAAATTCTAGCAGAAAGAGACCATACCAAGCCCCACCCCAACACCGACCATACCAACAGCAGCGGCCTCGACCTCAAGGGCAGAAACAATTGGCTCTACCAGCACCAAAATCGGCAATTGCACCAACAGCTTGTCAAAAATGTGGAAAAATTCACTCAGGTCAATGCATGGCAGGGACTGGAGTATGTTTCCTTTGCAAAAAGCCAGGGCACTATCGAAAAGATTGCCCTCAATCCAAAGAACCGGTAAGAGGACGAGTTTTTTCAATGGCACATGATCAAGTGGATTCAAATACAACTATAGTTATAGGTATGATTAATGTTTCCAGTAATCCCGCTCATGTCTTAATTGATACTGGAGCTACACATTCATTCATATCTGTTGAATTTGTTAATAAATCGGGTTTAGTACCGGATAAGTCAATATCAGGATTTAGTATATCCTTGCCTTCAGAGGAAGAATTGAGTAGTGATTTGATTATCAGAGGATGCAGTGTACAAATGCAGAGTCACGAGTTACTTGCTGATCTTATTATCCTGAATATGTCTGATTTTGACGTGATATTTGGGATGGATTGGTTGTCTCGATACGAGGCTACTATAGACTGTAAACGAAGAACGGTTTCCTTGAAAACTAAGGATGGAGAACCTTTTCTATTCCATGCCACACCGAAACATAATTCATCTCTTTTAATTTCAGTGGGTAAGGCATGGCAACTGTTGAATAAAGGATGTGCAGGTTTCCTTGCAAGTGTCACTTGCGATCAAGAATTATCTCGGCCGAAACTTGAAGACGTCGAAGTAGTGAGAGATTTCCTAGAAGTATTTCCTGATGATATTGCAGGATTACCTCCAGCTAGGGAGGTAGAATTTGGAATTGAATTAATCCCTGGAACCCAACCAGTTTCCAAAGCACCATACAGGTTAGCACCGACTGAAATGAAGGAATTGAAGGAGCAACTACAAGAGCTACTCAATAAAGGCTTTATTAGACCGAGTGTATCGCCTTGGGGTGCACCGGTATTGTTTGTCAAGAAGAAAGATGGGTCTATGAGACTGTGCATCGATTATAGAGAGCTCAATCGAGTAACAGTGAAGAACAAATACCCACTTCCAAGGATAGATTATTTGTTTGATCAGTTACAAGGGGCAGCAGTGTTCTCCAAGATCGATTTGAGATCAGGTTATCACCAATTGAAGGTGAAAGACAAAGATATTCTTAAAACAGCTTTCAGGACTTGTTATGGCCACTACGAGTTCTTAGTCATGCCGTTTGGAGTTACCAATGCACCGGCAGTGTTTATGGATCTTATGAACAGAGTGTTCCAGCCTTTTTTGGATCAGTTTGTCATAGTATTCATAGATGACATACTGATTTACTCTCGTAATTTCGATGAGCATCGTCAGCATCTAACTACAGTCTTGCAGGTTCTGAAAGAAAAACAATTGTTTGCTAAGTTCAGTAAGTGTGAATTTTGGCTGGAACAGATTGAATTTTTGGGTCACCTAGTTTCGGCTAAGGGAATAGAGGTTGATCCAGCAAAGATAGAAGCAATTAAAAATTGGGTTACCCCAAAGAATGCTACAGAGGTACGAAGTTTCTTGGGATTAGCGGGTTACTATACGAGATTCATTCAGGATTTCTCCAAGATAGCGCTGCCACTAACGTCATTAACTCGCAAAAGTGTGAAGTTTGAATGGTCTAATCAGTGTGAGAAAAGCTTTTTAGTGTTAAAGAAAAAGTTGATGACATCACCAGTACTAGCCATACCAGAAGGCATAGGTCGATTCATAATTTATACAGATGCTTCCAAGAGTGGATTAGGGGCTGTCCTGATGCAAGATGGAAGTAATAGCATATGCTTCACGACAGTTGAAGATTCATGAAAAGAATTACCCTACCCATGACCTCGAATTGGCAGCAGTTGTCTTCGCACTGAAACTGTGGAGACATTACCTTTATGGTGAGAAGTGTCAGATTTTTACCGATCATAAAAGTCTGAAGTACTTCTTCACACAGAAGGAGTTGAACATGAGGCAGAGAAGATGGCTTGAATTGGTGAAAGATTATGACTGTGACATTAGCTACCATCCGGGTAAAACTAATGTAGTAGCAGATGCTTTGAGTCGTAAATATGCAACTTTGAATAGAATGACAACTCAACAAGAGTTGATTGTAGATTTTGAACGACTCAGATTGGAAGTAGTTGAGACAATGGAAGTTTGTTCCTTATCAACCTTAACAATGGTTCCAAGTTTGCTCGACAAGATTCGAACAGGGCAGGCTTCAGACCAGCAATTATTAACTTGGAAACTTAAAGATGAAGCAAAAGGGGGTGCATTGTATACGGTGAAGGATGGGGTCGTGCATCACAAAGGGCAAATGTGGGTACCGGCAGTAAATTCACTGAGGGAAGATGTGATGACTGAGGCTCACATGGTACCATATTCTATTCATCCAGGGAGTACAAAGATGTTCAAGGATTTACAGATGCTATACTGGTGGCCAGGTATGAAGAAAGACATCTTTAAGTTTGTTAGCGAATGTTTGACATGTCAACAGGTGAAAGTTGAACATCAAAGGCCAGCAGGATTTCTGAAACCATTACATATTCCCACTTGGAAATGGGAAGATGTCACAATGGACTTTGTGATTGGACTACCAATTACACAACGAAGAATGAATTCAATATGGATAATAGTTGACAGGTTGACAAAGTCAGCTCACTTCTTACCAGTTAGAAACAACTTCTCGATGAATCAATATGCAGAGTTATATATTCGAGAGGTAGTTAGATTGCATGGAGTTCCAGCAAGGATAGTCTCTGAATCCTAGGTTTACTTCAAACTTTTGGAAGAGTTTACATCATGGATTGGGAACAAAGCTAGCTTTTAGTACAGCTTTTCACCCACAAACAGATGGACAATCTGAACGAGTAATTCAAATACTGGAAGATTTACTCAGGGCTTGCATGATTGACTTTGGAGGAAATTGGGAATCGAAGTTGCCTTTAGTGGAGTTCACCTACAACAATAGTTATCAAGCTACTATTGGAATGGCTCCTTATGAGGCTTTGTATGGAAGAAAGTGTAGGACTCCTCTACATTGGGATGAGATTGGAGAGAGAGCTGTGCTGGGACCAAAAACAGTGCAACAGACAGTTGATATGATAGCAAAAATTAGAGACAAGATGTTGACAGCACAGAGCCGTCAGAAAAGCTATGCCGATCGGAGACGTAGGGAATTGGAGTTCCAGGTAGGTGATCACGTATTTTTGAAGGTTTCACCTTGGAAAGGAGTCTTAAGATTTGGGAAGAAAGGAAAGTTGAGCCCAAGATATATAGGACCTTTCGAGATCCTAGACAAGGTTGGAACAAGAGCTTACCGAGTAGCATTGCCTCCAAACTTGGAAGGTGTACACAACGTATTCCATATCTCGATGTTGAGAAAGTATATCTCAAATCCTTCCCATGTCATTCGCCACGATCCAGTTCTATGGACACCAGACTTGTCTTATGAAGAAATACTATCCAAATTTTGGATACACAAGTCCAAAAGCTGAGAAACAAAGAGATCAAGATGGTAAAGGTCTTATGGCGCAATCAATTAGTGGAAGAGGCTACTTGGGAGACCGAACAAGATATGCGTAGCCGAGACCCAGAAATATTTGGTAAGTCGAATTTCGAGGACAAAATTCTTTCAAGGAGGGTAGAATTGTAAAGTCCAAAAAATCCATTAAACTTGCTCACGATTATTTAAACATAAATTTTTAATGATTTTATGCCTTAAATTGTTTAAGTTATGATTTAATGATTATGATTTCATGATTATGTTTATCTTACATTTATCAATTTTGATTAAGTAAATGATTCCAGGTAGAGTTCGATTCTGGACTCGCGGGACGAGGCTAACCTAGGAATGAGATAATAGAGTACATTTTTAAGAGTATTTTAAGTATGATATTGTTACATTTTTTATAAATGAGTCAAAAGATAGCATTTTTATCAGACGAGTCGAGATGTGTTTCTTTGACTGCATTTTAAGCAATCAATACACGATGTGCATTAATTATGAAAACTACACTTAACAACCTTATACCCTACATGTTAGTGATTCCCTTGACATATTCTATCAGACTTCTTCATTATCCTCCTCTCCCTTACACGTTTTTCTCCTCCCCCTCACTATTCATCATCTCCTTCATCAAATCCTTCAAGATTCAAGTGAGTTTTTGGTACCAGTTTTTAGTTCGTCCAAGGTTTAGCTCGTCTCCGAAGTTCCGGATCAACTCATCCTCCATTCAAGGCAAGTTTTTAAAGAATTTTATACCACCATTCAAGATATATCTATTTTGATAAGAAATGATGTGTGTTGATGAGTTTTATGCATGATTTTAAAGATTTGAGAAGCATAAAAGCATGAGGTTTATGATATCATGATATGTAAGTCGTTCTTGGGAAATTCCTGATAAATAATGTGTGATGATAGATTCTTATGGTTTGGAGTTGGGAAAGGACTGATTTTGAAGGTGTGTGTTGAATTTTGAAGTGTTGAGTTAGTTTTAGTTAAAGTTTTGAAGCGTTGCATGTGTTGGGTTGTCTCAGATTAGAAACACTTGTTGCAATTTTGTGGATTAAATCTATTGTATTAATCCAAATGAGATGAGACCAATTTTATTTGAAATATAACTCATATAGCTACAACTTTCATGCTTTGAGTTTTGTCAAAATCATTCTATAAGATTGGCCAAAATCATCCCAAAGTGTGTCAAGTGGTTTGAATTTTTGGCAGTGACACATCTCGGGAGAATAAGCATAACGTTTTACTGAAATATCCAATTAAGGTGAGGGTTTCTGAATTTGAAATCTTAGATCAAGGGCTAAAACTTTTATGTTTACCACATTTTGAAATTCTGGGTTCAAGAACTCTAAATATCAGTGTGAAGGCATAGCCACTGCAGTGCAGCAGAGCTGACAATGCGCAAGTATAGAGCCCCAACGCCTCTCTTTTAGCGCTGGAGCACTGTAGCTTCGAATTAATTTTCTTAAGTTTTTATTTTTGAGTCCTTAATTTATGGTTATGATCTTTTAAGGCTTCTAAAATATATTTAAGAGTTTCTATGCAAAAAGTTTCAAGTTTTAAGTCAAGAACGAAAAGAACGACTTATGTGGACCGATTACGTTATGTGATGCATGTACATGTCTAAGTTTCTTTCATGAAACCTATGTTCAATATGAAAGTATGATTTTTATCATTTATTACATGCATGAAGTTATCGAGTAAAGTTTTATGTTCATGAAACAAAAGTTAAGATGGAAATTATGATGTTTCAATGATGCTTCATGATGAATGAAATGATATGTTGATGAAATGAATAATGATGAAGCATGAATGAATAATGTTATGTTGAATTATGAAGATATAATATGTTGATGCATGAAAATATTTTGATGTCTTATGTGTCCTTGTGGTGGAAATACGGGAACGGTACTCCGGTTTGGGCTCCGGAGGGGCCCTTCCAAATACGGCTCAATGTACGGGTTAGGTCCTCCGGGATGAGCTCCAGAGGGGCCTCCGAAAATGAAAGAACGAATGTTACGAGGCGTAATGTCATAAAATTATTGATCAACAAGAAAAGATGAATGTGCCCATTATGACGGTTGCCACAATTTTGCATAATTCGTCACCAAATGATAAGCTTATGTTATGTTATGTTAAGTTTAAATGATTATTGAAATCTCATGATTTTTACTGCATACTCTTGCTGAGTCTTTAGACTCACTATACTTGAATGGTGCAGGTAATGAGGATGACATTTATGCATATGTCGATGTGTTCAATGCCGGGCATGAAGAAGAGCAAGGAGTCGGACCGGCGGGCGATGCATGAGTGTGTTATGTGTTGAGAGTGTTTGTGTCAAGTTAATGAACTAAATGTTGTTATGTTGATTGATGAAAATACGCTTTATGTTTCAAATTGTTATGATTTGGTTTGTAAACTATTCTGAAATGTTTTAAGTAAGGTTTGATGTATGCATACATCTTTCAAAAATTTTCTTTTCCGAACTAGTTTTAACGTCATGTTAGTTTGTAACATCTTCATCGGTTGAGGGTGTTACACCATGTGGCCATGTTTATTATTTAGCACATGCATGTATTTTTTTACGAAGAATGCATCCAGTATGATGTGAGTCTAGACAGTTTCTATTGGATGAGGTACCCTGATAGATTCGTGTCTAGGGGAGACTCAACCCCTAGTTTTTGCTATCACTTGAAGCGACCACAACGGTGGAGGGCACGCGCTAGTTGATAGGGGAATATACGAGCGACCCCGCGAACTAGCTATCCAGCACAGTGCTGTATATTCATGGCGCCCTGAGTAAAGTGTTTTAACCATGATTTTGACTTCATTTGCATGCACATATGTGATTATATATCATTGCTTAGCGTACTGAGCATAGTCGCTCGCGTCCAGTTGTTTCTGTATTTTCTGGACATCCCATTCGACGGGGCAGGTGCAGGTGCAGATAGTGCGCTCAGTGACTCAGAGGAGTCAGCGACCAGAGAAAGCAACATGATTAGCTGTAGGTTTTACTCTTTGGGTATTTAATCATTCGATTTGGTTGTATATCGGATGTGTGTTTTAGCCGGTTGTATTCCGCCGGCAAGCATTTATTTATTAGCTTCCGCAGTTGTCTCTGATTATTATTGATTGCATGCTTAGTTTAGCACTAATCTCTGATTAGTAGTGGATCCGGGTTGGGTCACTACAATAACTCAATATGATCATGCATGCAGCATAATACCATGTCATAATATATGCAGATAAAATCATGTCATATAAACCATGCAAGCACATAATACATGCATACTCAGTAAGGATATCTCGAACAGTACTTTCGTACCTCAACTACTAGGCAAGCTCTACCAGCTCTAGGTCCACGCCTCTAATCCACACTAAACTTTGAAATGATACTAATATCATTATATTACTCCAAAAGCCTTAACTAAGCTAGGCCACATCTCAGCTACGACGCCTGGATCGCTATGCCACTTCCGAATTCCCAATAGGACGCCTAGAATTTCCTAGATCTAAGCTAGAAGGCTAAGGAATCGAGAAAGAAGAGGTGAGTGGTGCGTTTGAAATGAGGCCTCGGCACCCCTATTTATAGACGGAGTTCGGATCGTCCGAACCCCACTTCGGAGCGTCCGAACACGTTCGAACCATCCGAACCTAACTTCGGATCGTCCAAAGTCCCATCCATACGTAAGCAATGACGTCATCAAGCTGACGTAATCAATGACATCATCAAGCTGACGTAATCAATGACGTAATTCCCAGGTCAGTTTGGATCGTCCGATCCTTCCGTCGGACCGTCCGAACCCGTTCGGAGCCTCCGAAGCCTCATCGGATTGTCCGAACTCCTTCAGACCGTCCGATCTCTTTCTTCGAGCCGTCCGAACTACTCTAAATGGCGATTACGTTCTTAATCCCCTTATTTGATTACGGGCTACTACACCTCTCCACTTGAAAATTGTGAGACCCCGATTCTAATCATCTAATCTCGAATCATAATCAAATAATGATAAACAAAACCCGGGAGAAACAATCACAAAAAAAAAAAATCTTTCCAATTGCACTGCGCTCGCGCGAGCTATTCATCTCGCGCGCGCGGCGGCAATAAATCCAGAACCCGGCCACTCAACACGCACGCGCGGGTTAAAACCTCGCTCGCGCGCGGTAAAAATTTCCAGAGACCCAACGGGGCTCGCTCGCGCGCGGGCCATCTGGGCAGAAAAATTCCAGAAATTATGGCATGCTTCCAATCTCAATTCAAAATCCATCCAACATCAATCTAGCATGCTCAAATCCTAATCCAATAACATGCAATCTTTCATATTCATACGATCAACATGATACAAAATTGATTCGAATATTCAATACAACAAATCAAATACAACTCTTCAAATTCTAATATGTTCACGACCAAATTCAACATGCATCTCAATCTTCATGCATTAATTTGAAAGCTTTGAACTAATCAATATCATCAAACAAACTTCTATATTCGATATCCTATACATCCAAGTTCTAAACGTGCTTTCAAAACATAAACTAGATTGGCATGCACTTTCCATTTATAACTCGAAGTCTCACTTCTAATCTTCATTCTCGTTCTATCCATGTCGTCTCTGACTCGATCATGCCCCACCTGTTGCCAAGTACACATACAAACAAAGACAACAACCGGATAATCCGGTGAGAATACAATTCTCAGTAAACGAGACTATCATGCATATCCAATAAACATATCAATCATGATATGCATCAATCCAAGTCATATATCAACTTCAGATATAAATAAAGTAATTCATTCAAGTACTGAATTAAAATGATATGCATGACTTTAAAATCTCTTGATTATCATACTCAGATAATCAAATGGAATTCTTCTTTCTTTCTTTCTTCGGTTTGGGATCCCCTCTCGAGATGGACGTGGTATGTTTTAATCCTCTAGACTCCAGAGCATTATAGTGAGCTACTCGACAATGTAGCAAATCGCCTACCAGCCACTCAACTACAATCCCTAGATCGTCTAATTCAAATTGAAATGAATCGAGGCTCAATATGAATGCATATGTCATCTCATGCATTCTAATATCATTTCAATCATCAATTCATAATAGCATTCAATCATGCTTTCATTCATCAATTCAAATAACCATTCAATCATGATTTCATCAATATAAATGCATATGTAATCTCATGCATTCAATTATCATTTCATCCATCAATACAAATAATCATTCAATCATGCAAGTATGTGAATTTCTTCGGAACACTCGGATAAAGTCTAATTTGAGTTAATCATTCCATTCAAGTTTGAGTCGTCTTTTACCTTATTCTCTTTGAAGGTACTTCAATCTGAAATCAATAACAAGGATAATCATCAATATCCTATCGAACTCATTCAAAACTCAAACAACTTCTTCAATCGATAAATAAGAAACTCGATACTGTACCGACTTCAATCTTCCAAACTGTCCAAAGCTGCTACCTCGCAACTCTGCTGACTTCAATTCAATCTATCAGAAGAAGTCAAATAGGATCAATATCGACATCAAAAACTCAATCAAACTCGATACGATCAAAACATCGAAACGATTCCAAAACTCAAACTGACGGCATAACGGCAATAAACTGATCAAATCGGAAACGCAGACAGCAATTCAACAACTCAATCTACTTATTCCAATCCTCAAACATCAATTCCAACACAATCCCAACACATCACAAAAACATGATTTTCGAAAATAACAAGAAAAATCATATCAAATCCATTCGTCGCTAGATCTTCGAACCGTCTTAGATATACTATCACAGCTATCTCATAATCATCCTCTCTGAATATAAATCAATTCTAAAGACATCCAAAAATTCAAACTTTTCAAAATTAGGATAAACTTACTTCCAAACGGAGCACTCGTCGTTGTGATCGTAGATATCAAGTCAGAAATCAATTCTATCGGACGGATTGAGCTAGAACTGAAATCACAAAAGCTTGGGAAGCTTTTCTCACGCCAAAGATGGAGGATGGCGGTTTGGTGGAGGTGATGAAGTGAAAAATTCAAGTCAAATCCTTTTAAATATCTAATAAATCCCAAATTTGCATTTTAGTCCCTGAAAATTCTGAAAATTGCATTCTAGTCCTTGATCAAAATTAAATCAACCCTCGACTTCTAAAATCTCTGATTATCTCAAATAAAGTCTATTAAGATAACTTTGGGGCGTTACAATTCTCCCCCTCTAAGAATCGATTTTGTCCTCGAAATCAAACACGATTCTAACACAAGGTCGAGACTAGACTCGAAGGAGTGCAATAAGAATTTACTTCTCAGGACTAAGTCCAGAGTGTGCTTCAATCTAACTCTGAATCATTCGTCTCAATCAGTTCGACATCTCAATCAATCAGAGAATGTCAGAATCTCCAGTCATCTAATTCTTCATCACTCCAACCGTCTATCAAAAGTCATCTCATCCTTGTCAGAACAATCCTTCTAATTCAGTCACAATTCAAGTCATCTTTCGTTCTAAATCAAGTGACAAAGGAAATTCATCTCAAAAATCAAATCGATCATAATCTCCTCTCGTACAACTTCTAAAAAGTACCTTCAATCAATCATCAAATTTGACGTTGTACGAAATCTCCACAAGAATCAAGATTTCTGCCAACTAGTGCTAAGTCGAGCACTGCAACTCATGGCAATTCCTCTAAAGTTTGATTCATCTGTTCTGGCTGTCCGTTGTTCTGAGGGTATCGAATCGAAACAAGTTGTAATCAACAACAAAAATCTCTTCGAAGTCTATGCCGAAAGAACAACTACAACAAAGATCTCTGTCTAAACAGAAAAACTTCGGCAATTTGAGACATCTGACAACCTCTGACAAAATATCAATTCTCTCCTCTTCATCATAATCATTCTGTACAGAAAACTGTAATGGATTCCATCAATCAGTCAATCAAAATCAGACAGTAGATGAATAAGAATAACTCCAAAATTTCAATAAAAAGAAATCCCAGCACTGAAAATCAGAATACAAGAGAACAGATAATCTAAATTCCATCATCAGATAATAAGATCTAAGAAATTCATTCGGTCCATTCAAAATTCAAACATCGAAATTAGTCTACAACTGATCGGTGTACAATTCTGAAAAGATTGTAGAAAGCTCTGTACAATCAGTACAATTCTCATAACCAAAAACCAGAAATTCATCAATAAGAACTCCTAATTTCACTAATACTTCTGAGAGATTCGGTCAACAGAAAATTCTTCAACAATAAAGGAGTATTCTTCAAATCAAACGGCCTGTCAAAGCTCAAAACGGCCATACCTCAATTCGGAAATGATTTTGAGAAAGTTCTCTTCACGAACTTCCTGAAGATGAAATTCAGATCCCCATCAGTGTCAACTCATCCTGACAAATGGGACCAATCTAGAAGTTCATCCCGAACAACTTCCGTCGTTCAATAACCACTGGCGCATCAACCAGTTCAGGTTACAATACAATACATCATCTGTAAAGCTTCGAGAGTTCGTTCATACTATTCTGTAACAACAGTCGTTCAACAAAATAAATCAAGAATTCTTAACGAAAGATTCCATCAATCGCTCAATGATACTCTGATGACATCTTATCTCGGACTCACAAAGTAGCCTTGCTACAAAAATCATCGTATTGTGATCCCAATTCCATTCTGAATCAGAATGGACTGTACAACAGAAAATCGGATCGTTCTTTCTCTGACTGTTGTCAGTTCAAAACATCAGAAGCCATACTTCGAACTTCATTCTTCATCTTCCTCTATTCGATCTGATTCCTCAATTCATCAAACGTCTTCCAATCATCTGGAAGAACTCTGAATAACTACAAAGTGCCAATCTCCTAATACTCTGTCTCAAACCGAAACATCTGGCACAACTACGTTATTCGCTAATAAGGCATCGAAATAAACCTGAACTCAGATTAAACTCAGATCTGATCTATCTTCATCGAATTTTGAAAGGTCGAATCAGATTCCAAAGCATTCTCAATCTTCTCAATCATCTCTGGTTCGAAGTCGAATGAAGGAGTCAAGATAAACGTTCCATATGTTCCAGACTCTATCATAAGTGCATCAATAATCTGACAAAGAAGACAACTGAAGTAGATAAAATAAGATCAGATTATACAGCTTAAGATCTTAGCTGTTACAATCAATTCTCCGGATAACAAAAGAATTCGCAGTCAGATTAATCATCATATCTATAACTCTCTTTCTCTACTCAATCAGTTCGGACTGCGACAATCAAAACTTCTATCTTCCAAGATCAGAACAGATTACTGAAATGATCTTCCAAGCAATATGATCTCTGTGAGACTCAAATCGGAAACTAATATTGCATCTCAAGCGTCTTTAACTTTTTCGATGCTCAAGTCAACAAGGAATTCTTCTGAACAAAAATAAGTCTCAACTCTCAATAAGAAGGAGTGCAAAGCACCAAAAAGTCATCAAAGATACAACTGCACAGAAGAACATAATATGCTGAGTATTCATCTAATCAACAATAAGAATTTCTCAAAGGATTCGCGATAGAACTCGCTAAATCCAAGAATCTTCAAATTCTGATAAGGACGTTGATCCAGATCAATTCATAACAGCTCCAGTCTCGAGGTGTTCAATAAAATTCCATCTTCTTAGAGAAAAGATCGAGGACAAGACAACTCGGTCTTAATAAGATTCAGACATCAAAAAAATAGCATAATCGATCGGCATGCAAATCTGCGAGCAATTCTTAAAGAATCTGAAAGATCAATACAGCTCTTCGAAAGATAATAGATTCATCGATAAGAATACTCAAGAACTCATCTACAAACCTCTAGAAGATTCAGTTCAAAGGACTCATAAACATTGCAAATGCAAATTCCAATTCAATCTGTACGATAACAATTCAAATCGGTCGTACCTTATTCTGAATTCGATCTCTGAAACTTCTTCTCTTCAGATTATCAGTCGATGATGTCTGATCAAAAATTTCAACGCTGAACTCATCCTCTCAACTCGGAGGCAATCTAGAATCTCAACTAGAACAACAACAGCAAACTCAACAACTCTGCTAAATCAACCAACACGGCTGATTGAAGACATCATCTGCATACCTCAAACATTCTCCGTACCTTACTGTAACAAACGTTAATCGACAATCAATAAGAAAGGAATTCTTAACTTAGGAATTCTTACCGGATGAGAAAATCCACTCGTCTTATCATCTCGGATCCGAATCTGGCAACAATCTAAAATCAACCTCGGTTGCCCTGTACTCGGTTAATATACTACATTGATAATATAATCAGAATCTGATAACCGAAGTATAGTACTGTTCAGTGCAATCAACTCTCATCGAAACAAAATTTCACAATTTCGAACTAAACTCATCGCAACTAGTTCAGATACTCAACAGTAGAGGAAGAATCAATCTAACTTTTCCACAAGAAGAAAAGTTGCATCAATATCTATCAGCAAAAGAGTCGAAAGACATAAATCAAACATTTACCTTGTTTCTCTAAGGCTTTCTTCTTCGATATCCACCAATTTCGCAATGTCTGCAGTTGGTAACCAACTAATTGAATTTGTCGTTCGTCGGTGTAGTCTAGAGAATCAAACAACTGATCGATCTCTGCAATAAACTACTCACCCAAAATCATCCTCAGAACTCCTCATAGTTAAAGGGTTAACAGACTGAAATGTAGTAACCCAGAACTCATTTTAAGATAATAATATGTTAAACAAGATTAAGGGTTGGTAATTAATCAATTTCGGAGTGTTATTGGACTTCGGAAGGAAAATTTGGGCTTTTGACTTTGGGCCGGATCGGAAGCTCTGAACCCAGATCGGAAGCTCCGATCCTAGCCACTTCGGAAGCTCAGCGAAAGCACGAGATCGGAAGCTCCGATCCAGGAATGGAAGTTCCGATCTCCGGCTGCCAGCTTTGCCCGATGACTCAACCGCGAGTTTTGACAAGTGTTGATCGGGGGTGAGATCGGAAGCTCCGATCATCGGATCGGAAGTTCCGATCCTGGCGTGTTCTGCATGCACGCAATGAGCTGGATCGGAAGCTCCGATCCTGAAATCGGAAGTTCCGATCCTGGCCGGGAATTTTGCCTATAAATAGGTCTCGTTCGATTTCATTTTGAAATACGAATTCTCGAATTTCTTTCTTCAGTTGTATTGTGTGAGATATACACTTGAGGGCCCTATCGGTTATAATAGAGGTTCTGGAATAACCAAGGTGTGGTTATAGTCATCCGGGACTAGCGACTTCAAAGGGCTAACTACGGACGAAGGTATGTTTCGGGAATCTATTTAAGTTGTGGGAGTACTTATTAACTTAGTTAAGGCTTATAGAATTTATGTAGTGATACGGTGAACTTTTGAATATAGGCTTGGAACCTAGGATCCTACTTTACTTGAACTAGCCTAGAGGTACGTACATATTGACTGAGATTGCCAGCGAGTATACATGTTTATATGTTGCATTTATTTGGCATTATTATATGGCATGAGATATGATTTATCGCTTTCTATACTCATATGTCATGTGCATATACACGTTGAGTCTATACCTTGTTATACCTGATTATAGAGCCGCTCAGCTCTATACTCGATAGTCAGTCACTGAGAGTACCGCGACGGCGGGGGCATTTATGTCTGTCTACTCTGGTGTACTAAACGAGTATGGTTGCACCCAAAGGTTGATCCGTGCGGTGGCAGCACTCATGTGGCGCCGGTACTGAGCATGACTTTTCAGATGACCCTTTACCAGTCATCATGTTGTATGCATCATATATTTACGTGTACTCATGTCTATGGGCGTTAGCACTCACATCCTAGTTGTTATCTTGGACACCCTATTCCATGGGGCAGGTCGCAGGATGGACGGATCTGGTAGTTCAAGGCAAGACTAGGGAGCGGGAGCCTTGAGGATTTTATTATACAACAGGATTCGATATAGCTGTATAATGTTTACTGTTTAAGTTTTCGATTTGGTTGTATCACTACAGTATTAAGCCTGGATTATTTACTAAGCTGATATGTAAATTATGAATTATGTTTCCGCACGTTTTTTACTCTGTTAAGTATTTTGCTGTATTAAGTTTAATTCATGCTATTAGTTGCCAGTTAGTAGGTGATTCCATGCAGGGTCACTACATTTTTGGTATCAGAGCATGCTTAGATTTTGGGATTAGTACTTGGGATTTAGTCTAGTCTTGAGTAATTCTTGCGCATTTGGGATTTTAATGTGAAATTCTTTTCAGGATATGGCTGACGAGAGTCATGGTAGTGTTGGCCAGGGAGGTGGTCATCATCATCGTCATCACCGCCATCATGATGATCAACATCGTCATCATGAGGGTAGACGTCGCTACTCTATCAATAAATTCATGCAAGTAGGACCGAAACCCTTGGCGGGAGGTGAGAATCCTGAACAAGCTAGAAGCTGGATGTCTAAACTCGAGAGTACTTTCCGAGCTTTCGATTGCACTGAGGAGCATAAATTGGAAGTTCTAGAATTCGTTCTAGAGGATCGAGCACATTTTTGGTGGGATGCCAAGGCTGCTCAGGCACGTACTGAGAGAGGACAAGTGACTTGGGGGGATTTCTGCCGGGAGTTTTAGAAATTGTATTTTCCTCCAGCTGTTCGCCAAGCATGATCTATGGAGTTTCTTACTTTGAGGCAAGGATCGATGACTATTGATCAATATCAGCAACGATTTCTTGATCTGCTACCTTTCAGTCCTCATATCAATGAGAGTGATGCGTCGAAGTATGATATCTTTCTACAAGGTTCGAACCAAGATATCTACTCTCAAGTTGTCGTCTGTGATGACCCAGTATCTTTTGAGACTTTGGTGAACCGTTGCCGTCTTGTGGAGACTAGCAACAGGAATGCACAGCTGATGATGCCGGCACAGCCTAGTGGATCTTTTGAGCCTCGAGCTCAATCTGTTCTGCAATCTAGACCTACGTCTTCTTCTACTCCTACTACTTCATCTGGATCTCGTGGTTCACGAGGTATGTTCCGTTTTGGAAAGAAGAAGAAGAAGGAGGAGTTTTGTAGCCATTGTGGAGGGAATCATCCTGCAGCTTCATGTCGGAGAGCTACTGGTGCTTGTTATATTTGCGGTCAGCAGGGACATCTGCGGAGAGATTTTCCTCAGCGCATGGGTTCTGCTAGTGGATCGGGATCATAGGTTGGATCTCAGGCTTCTATTGTTCCACATCAGCAGCCAGCACCACAGAGTTCTTCTGGTTATCGTCCACAGACTCAAGGGCAGGTGTTTGCTCTGTCTCAGGAGCAGGCTACAGAGGGAAGCGATCGCATGTTGGCAGGTACCTTTCTGTTATGTGGTATTCCTGCACTTGTATTAATTGATACTGGAGCATCTCATTCCTTTATTTCTAGTCGCTTTTTTAAGAGACATAGATTACCTTATGTATCATTAGATATGGATTTAGTTGTATCTACTCCGTTGGAGCAGAAGATAGTAACTAAGTGTCTAGTGATGGGTTGCCTTCTGGAGTTTGAGGGTAATTTGTTAATAGCTAATTTGATGATATTAGCGATGGCAGATTTTGACTGTATCTTGGGAATAGATATGCTGACTTTGTATCACTTTACTGTGGATTGTTATCAGCGTCTGGTACAGTTTCGTCCAGATGAGGGTGATAGCTGGTATTTTTATGGTGAGGGTGCGCGACCTCCGATGCCACTTGTTTTGGCTCTGAAGGCATGTCATGTCTTGGAGTCAGGTGGGGAGGGCTACCTCATCTATGCAGTTGATATGTCCACGAGTAGTACGGTATTGATCAGTTACCAGTTGTCAGTGAGTTTCCTGATGTATTCCCTGATGAGATTCCTGGTTTTCCTCCGGTGCGAGAGGTTGAATTTGGTATTGATTTAGTACCAGGAACTACGCCTATATCCCAAGCACCTTATCATCTGGCACCATCAGAGATGAGGGAATTGAAACAGCAGTTGCAGGATCTGCTTGATAAGGGATATATTCGTCCGAGTGTTTCTCCGTGGGGAGCACCTGTTTTGTTTGTCAAGAAGAATGATGGATCGATGCGATTGTGTATTGATTACAGGCATTTGAATCGTGTCACCATTAAGAATAAGTATCCTTTGCCAAGAATTGATGATCTGTTCGATCAATTACAGGGTACTTCTGTTTATTCTAAGATAGATCTGAGATCTGGATACCATCAGATGCGGGTACGAGACTCAGATATATCTACGACTGCTTTCAGGACCAGATATGGGCATTATGAATTTCTAGTGATGCGATTCGGTTTGACGAATTCACCGGCAGTCTTCATGAATCTGATGAATCTGATATTTCGAGAATATCTGGATAGATTTGTCATCGTCTTCATGGATGATATTCTTGTCTATTCTCATGAGAAGGATGAGCATGCACAGCATTTAAGGATTGTTTTACAGACGTTACGAGATAAGCAGCTGTATGCGAAATTGAGCAAGTGTGAATTTTGGCTTGATCGGGTTGTGTTTCTCGGTCATGTAATTTCTAGTGAAGGAATATCTGTTGATCCAAGTAAGATAGAGGCAGTGCTGAACTGGTCTCGTCCGACGATGGTTGCTGAGATTCGTAGTTTCTTGGGTTTAGCTGGATATTATCGTTGGTTCATCGAGAATTTTTCACAGTTGGCCAGGCCTTTGACTCAGCTTACTCGGAAAGATGTTGCCTTCATATGGTCCTCGGATTGTGAGGAGTCATTTCATGAGCTGCGTAGACATCTTACTACTGCACATGTGCTAGCTCTACCTTCTGGATCAGGAGGTTATGTTGTCTATACTGATGCCTCTGGTTAGGGGTTAGGATGTGTTCTGACACAGCATGGACATGTTATTGCCTATTCTTCTCGACAGTTGAAGACACATGAGAGTAATTATCCAGTGCATGATCTCGAGTTAGCCGCCATTGTATTTGTGCTCAAGATTTGGAGGCATTATCTTTATGGCGAGAAATTTGAGATATTCACGGATCACAAGAGTCTGAAATATTTATTCACTCAGGCGGAGTTGAATATGCGACAGAGACGCTGGATGGATCTTTTGAAGGATTATGATTGTGAAATCAAATATCATCCAGGTTCTGTTAATCTTACTGCTGATGTCTTGAGTCGGCAGGTGAGACTTTCTGCACTTCAGACTAGTGAAGTATCTCATATGATTCAAGAGTGTTGTTCATTGAGTTTTACACTCAAGTACAAGAAAGGGAGGAATGGGATTCGTTTGTATACTATTCTATCTGAGCCAGCATTTTATTCTCGGATCAGAGATGCTCAGATATCTGATGTTAAGACTCAGCGTTTGGCACGTCTAGCCAATGGAGTTAATACATCTGGATTCCATTTTCAGGCAGATGTTTTATTGTGCTTATCTAATCGAGTGGTTGTACCTAATGATGCGGAGCTCAGGAATAATATTCTTTCTCAAGCTCACAGGAGTCGATTATCAGTTCATCCTGGAAGCATGAAAATGTATAAGGACTTGCGAACTAGATTCTGGTGGAAAGGGATGAAGCGAAGTGTGTATCAATTTGTTTCGAGATGTTTGGTTTGTCAACAGGTCAAGGCTGAACATCGACGACCAGGTGGATTACTGCAGAATCTTGAGATTACCGAATGGAAGTGGGAGCATGTGACTATGGACTTTGTTACCCACTTGCCTATGACGTCACTGTTGGAAAAAACTGGCGGTCAGATCAATCACGATTGATACCCGGTGCAGCGGAAGTTTAAAAATTTTTTATCATGGAACAATTCCATGGTGTGGGTATCAACCATTCAACGATTAAATTATTGTGTGTGTAAAATTCAAATAACAATTAATTAAATTTTACCTCCAATCTCGAAGCGAGATTAATGGACACCACACAGATTTCTCTGCGCTTCTTGTATCTCCCAGGAACTGATGAACTTCTTCAATCAGGTCCACGAATGAGGTTTAAATCCCTCTGATAGATTGCACTAGAAAATCTATCAGAAGTTTTTCTTCGAAGAGATTAAACGAATCTGATTCGTTATTGCTGACTGCAATTCAAAAATCACAGACCGGAATTTCTCGGGCAGAGTATGGGAGGGGTCGGCCGATTATTACTTTGAGAGGCTAGGGTTTTCGATTTTTGCTTCTCAAAAATAATGAGCTGTTTTTTTTTAATTTCTGTACTGAAATAACTTATTTATAATGCAGGCCACTAACACCTTAGGGCCCATTAGTCATAAGTTGAGGCCCGACAAGCAAAGCCCGCTCGTTCAGAAATTAATATAAAATTCATCGTGACTCCAATTGATAAACCGATTTTACCAATGTGCACAGAAACCATTTCTGCACATTTTAAAGTCAAAATAAATTTTCCTGAATCCGAATTCAGTGGTTTCCTAAAATGTCCATCCCTATGTCATTTTAGGAAATCCTACTCCCTTACTCTTATTTAAGAAGTCCAACTCCTTAGTTCATTAAATTTAACTCTTTAAATTTAACTATCTCAACGGGGATTAAAACTCCATTACACTGTGTGACCCTCAATGGTTCAGGGATACAGCTAGTCGTGGGCTCACAACTCCTTGTGACTCGGAACAACACTTTCCGACTTGCCCAACGAATCATGGTAAAGCGCCTAGCAACATCGCCCCATGATTCCCTAGGTATCACTGATAGTGCCTACAAGAACCAGTAGATTTTGGTTAGCGTACAGTACGGTCCCTTCATCCAAATATCCCGATCGAATCAACAACCATTGTTATATCGAGAGTCGCTCAAGATTCGATAACTATGCAATACATCTTGAAGATCAAATTAGTGACATCGCATGTGCTACTAAGAAACCATTTCTTAAATCACATCAAGTACTCTGGCCAGAGATTTGTCACACTAATATCTCCTCAGATCGCATAGGATATCCACACTCGCAAGTATGTGGTGAATCCATGACAACAATGCATTGACTCCTATATGTGTCGTAACTGTACCCAATCTCGACACCTGATGACCCCCATAGAGTCAGTAAACGAGTCAAAGCACAGCACTAGCATATAGAGTCTCCATGATGTTTCAAGTCGTAAGGACTAATGGTGTACAACCAAAACCGCGGACTTTATCCACTCGATAAGTGATAACCACTTGGAAAGTCCGGATAGGGTAGTTCGATTATTCATCCTATGAATATCCATTTGCATGCTTCGAACATCTCCATGTTCCCTACCAATGAAACGTGGTACTCCGCATCGCAAATGCTAGTCTCAAACTCGAGCGATCCTTATCCTTATTATCGGACGGCTCAATCGACTAGGAACGGGTTTTAGAATATACAGTGACTATAAGATGTATTTCATGATAGACATCTCCATGTTCTACCACATCTTACATACACTATAGTATATTCAGGGTCTTTATCAAAACAACAATAGTATATCACAATATAACAATATGAAGTAATATAAAGTCATTGCCATAAAAGTGTAAATAATATTAAACAAAAGATTGTTTATACAAAGAGTCATCAAAGCCCATAGCCACACAGTTGGCTCACTGGGCACCCACTCTTACAATCTCCCACTTGCCCTATAGCCAACTAGTCATACTACTTAGACCCATTGCTTCGCGATGTTTGTCAAACAATGGTCCTGGCAAGGGCTTAGTAAGCGGATCAGCGATATTGTCTGCAGAGGCCACTCGTTCGACAATGATGTCTCCTCTTTCCACAATCTCCCGGATTATGTGGTATTTCCTCAGTACGTGTTTGGATCTTTGATGAGACCTTGGTTCCTTTGCTTGAGCAACGGCACCCGTGTTGTCACAGTACACCGGGACTGGACCAACAAATTCAGGAATGACGCTCAACTCTTGGACGAACTTCCTCATCCAAACGGCCTCTTTAGCAGCAGCTGATGCTGCAATGTATTCATGTAAGAGTGGGTGCCCAGTGAGCCAACTGTGTGGCTATGGGCTTTGTTGACTCTTTGTATAAACAATCTTTTGTTTAATATTATTTACACTTTTATGGCAATGACTTTATATTACTTCATATTGTTATATTGTGATATACTATTGTTGTTTTGATAAAGACCTTGAATATACTATAGTGTATGTAAGATGTGGTAGAACATGGAGATGTCTATCATGAAATACATCTTATAGTCACTGTATATTCTAAAACCGTTCCTAGTCGATTGAGCCGTCCGATAATAAGGATAAGGATCGCTCGAGTTTGAGACTAGCATTTGCGATGCGGAGTACCACGTTTCATTGGTAGGGAACATGGAGATGTTCGAAGCATGCAAATGGATATTCATAGGATGAATAGTCGAACTACCCTATCCGGACTTTCCAAGTGGTTATCACTTATCGAGTGGATAAAGTCCGCGGTTTTGGTTGTACACCATTAGTCCTTACGACTTGAAACATCATGGAGACTCTATATGCTAGTACTGTGCTTTGACTCGTTTACCGACTCTGAGGGGGTCATCAGGTGTCGAGATTGGGTACAGTTACGACACATATAGGAGTCAATGCATTGTTGTCAAGGATTCACCACATACTTGCGAGTGTGGATATCCTATGCGATCTGAGGAGATATTAGTGTGACAAATCTCTGGCCAGAGTACTTGATGTGATTTAAGAAATGGTTTCTTAGTAGCACATGCGATGTCACTAATTTGATCTTCAAGATGTATTGCATAGTTATCGAATCTTGAGCGACTCTCGATATACCAATGGTTGTTGATTCGATCGGGATATATGGATGAAGGGACCGTACTGTACGTTAACCAAAATCTACTGGTTCTTGTAGGCACTATCAGTGATACCTAGGGAATCATGGGGCGATGTTGCTAGGCGCTTTACCATGATTCGTTGGGCAAGTCGGAAAGTGTTGTTCCGAGTCACAAGGAGTTGTGAGCCCACGGCTAGCTGTATCCCTGAACCATTGAGGGTCACACAGTGTAATGGAGTTTTAATCCCCGTTGAGATAGTTAAATTTAAAGAGTTAAATTTAATGAACTAAGGAGTTGGACTTCTTAAATAAGAGTAAGGGAGTAGGATTTCCTAAAATGACATAGGGATGGACATTTTTGGAAACCACTGAATTCGGATTCAGGAAAATTTATTTTGACTTTAAAACGTGCAGAAATGGTTTCTGTGCACATTGGTGAAATCGTTTCATCAATCGGAGTCACGATGAATTTTATATTAATTTCTGAACGAGCGGGCTTTGCTTGTCGGGCCCCAGCTTATGACTAATGGGCCCTAAGGTGTTAGTGGCCTGCATTATAAATAAGTTATTTCAGTACAGAAATTAAAGACAACAGGTCATTATTTTGAGAGCAATAATTTCGAAAACCCTAGCCCCTATTCTCTCTCAATTCGGCCGATCACCCTCCCACTCTGTCAGAGAAATTCCGGTCTGTGATTTTGAATCGCAGTAAGGAATAACGAATCAAATTCGTGTATTCTCTTCGCAGAAAACTTCTGATAGATTTTCTAGTGCAATCTATCAGAGGGATTAAACCTCTGTTCGTGGACCTGATTGAAGGCATTCATCGGTTCCAGGGAGAGACAACAAGAGCAGAATTGTTCTGTTGGTGTCCATTAATCTCGTTGCGAGATTTGAGGTAAAATTTATTTAATTGTTATTTAAATTTTACACACACGTAATTCAATCGATGTATGGTTGATACCCACACCATGGAAACGTTCCATGAAAAATTTTAAACTTCCGCTGCACCGGGTATCAATCGTAATTGGTCTGGGAACTCGCAAGTTTTTCCAACAGTGGTATCAGAGCCAGGTTGCTCAGATCAATCGATTGAATTAATCAATTGTACAAAATTTTTGAGTCTCGGTTTTTGAAACAAAATAAATATTTTTAATAAAAAAAATTTTTTTTTCCGGGGCGAAACCCGGGCAGCGATTGGATCGCTGCCCGGAGGGGGCAGCGATGGTCGCTGCCCCCAGGGGCGGCGCACGGCGCCCCAAAGGGGGCGCACGGCGCCGCCCAGGGCGGCGACCGTCGCCGCCCAGGGCGGCGCACGGCGCTGCCCAGGGCAGCGCTGTGCGCTGCCCAGCGCAGCGCTGGGCGCTGCGCAGGGCAGCGCTCGGCGCTGCCCAGGGCGGCGCACAGCGCCGCCCAGGGGCGGCGCTCGGCGCCGCCCAGGGCGACGCACGGCCGCCCAGCGGCGGCGCCAGGCGCCGCCAGGGCAGCAAACGTTGCTGCCCTAAGGGGGCAGCCGGGCTGCCCCGGCCCGCGCCCCGGGTGCGGGCCGGCCCGGGAGTGTCCCGGGCGGCCCGCGGGAAAATTATATTTTAATTTTAATATTTAAAATTTTATTTTTGGTCCGGTCAAAAATTGTTTTTGATTGGTTCACGAGATTTCGGATCGAATTGTTCGAGTCCGTAAATTTTAAAATTGATTTTGGATAAATTTGAATTTTTGGAAAATTTTAATATTTTATCCGTAAATTGAATTTTGAAATCAATTATTTTGGTACAATTGATGATAAGATATGATCTTATGATATATTAGATAAAATATGATTTTATTTGTAAAATTGGATTTTATAGATAAAATATGATTTTATTTGATATGGAGATAAAATATGATTTTATATGTGAAATGTGATTTTATATATAAAATATGATTTTATCTTGTTTAAATTTGAATTGCCACAGCATGTTATCCAATAAATTAATTTTGAATTAAATGTTATTGGATAAGGATGATCGATTGCCATGACCAATTTTGTAGGTGTATGTTAGGAATTTACATTTTGTCTTTATTGTTGTTGGTTTTATTAATGGGCCTGGTTTATGGCCCGATATGAATGTCATATGTAATAAAAGTGGGCTTGGTTTATAGCCCGTTCCCACCCCCTAAAAATGTATCCCCTACTTGTCATTGTTATTTAATTGTAAATACATTAGATTTAGTGGGAGATCAAGATTTGAAGATGGTGGGCCCAGCAGACAATGAAGACTGAAGAAATGTAAATTGGAAGCATATGTAATAGGATTGCATTTGCATACTGCATATTACCTAGGATTGGACTAAGACCCGTGATTGGCAACCACGGGTCAATTAGAAATGGAATCGATCATCCTATATAATATGTGATATTATGATTGTATGCATGTTTAGACATAAATTGCGTGAATCCGCAATGCATGCAATAAATTAAATATGATGAGACAAATATTTTTATAAATAAAATCCCTCATTTTAATATGATTTAAAATTTATATCAAGATAAATAAAGGAAATTTAAATATTGTTTAAATGTTCCTACCTTCCATCAACGGTCAATGTATGTGATGCTACCCGCGGATACGGTCCGGCTCATATTATTGGGGGGGCCCGTCCGTCGGAAAGCTGTACATTGAATCGACAAATGTTGTAAGTTGGGTGGAACTCCCATGGGATCGGCTCATATTATTGGGGGATCCACATGGCGACCGTCCATCACAACTTAATATTGATGGGTCATCTTGACATGTCACTTTAAACGGCGTCATATTATTGGGCCCTTATTGGACATGAGGTAAACACATGGGGGTTGCTTTGGAAGCAATTGGGCTCTACCTTTTGAGAATTATGGTTGGCTGATATTATTCGGGACCATAAGTTTGTCAATTGGACTCCATGTTCTCACTAAGGAAAAAGTTTCCCGTTTTCACTAGAGGGTGGTGAAATCGTTAAAATAGTGGGAGTGAGATTCATAAAATTAAATTCGCCTATTTTATGTCTTAGTAAATTGTTAAACAATCATTGATATATGTCTGTTTTTCCTTTTCAGTATTTCATACAATGAATTCGCGAAATCCTTTATTCTCGATCCTCGAACAAAACAAGCTGACTGGCGCCAACTATACGGAATGGTTCCGGAAGTTGAAGATTGTCTTAACTTCGGAGAAAATGCTCTACGTGTTAGAGAAAGCACCTCCGAAGGAAGCACCAGCTGACATAAGTCCGGAGGAATTGGCCAAACTTGATGCATGGTGTGACCATGACATCAAGACCAAATGCTATATGCAAGCCTCGATGTCTGATGAACTCCAGAGGCGATTTGAGGACACGGTGAATGCTGCTGACATTCACACGCAACTCAAGGAACTTTT